>NC_092214.1:58828644-59041305 GCF_043381705.1 Parasteatoda tepidariorum
ATCCATCCGCCGTTCAGAGGGCGCTGCTCAGCATACGCATGCGCTACGGGTCTGAAATTCTAATCATTTGCATATCATGCTCTACTTTGCATTTCCTGAAAATTTCAGCTCACTCGCGTAAGTCCTTCATGGTGTTGCAATTTTCACAAACATGAGTTTATAAAATAGACTACTTAATGAATTTTCTTGATTCTGTGAATTTCAAGAAATTGTAAGCCCTCTGTAGCACGTGTTTAGGTTTAATTTATGGCCTTTATTTTTGACATGGAAGCTGCTTATTTTTTCAATTCATGTATGATGTTAGCGTAATTCATAAAGTAAATGATGTCAAATATTTAATTACTTTTGTTAATTTAACATAATTCTTAATTTAAATAAATTTATTAAAATTCTATTCACCATAGTTACATTTTATTTTCAAAAACTTTACGATTTGTCAAAAGGGAAATTGTGAAAGCTCCTCTTTGGTGGTACAATTATGAAAATGGGCAATTTTATCACGACATGAATTTTTCTTTATTAACAAACATTCACTCTTCAAACCGATATTGCTTAGTATTTTCCCTCAATGAAATTCATATTTTCCGCAGAATGGTGGTCATTTAATCAGTCAGTCAGTCTGGGTAATTTTGAATGACAATTAATTCAATTGCTAAAGGCTGGAGAAAAACATTGAATATTTAATAGTCAGCTTGAAAAATGCTCCGTCAAGTGTTCCATTTTCCTCCAAAAGAAAGAAAGGAAGAAAGAATGTATTTTTAAACTCAGTGATTGTAAAATACATTTCCAAGATATCGAATACGTTAATCTTTAAATTACATAAAAAATTAATATTAATGCTCAGCAATTAATATTACACATGAATACTTATTTAAAATTCGGTTTAAAATATCATCATGCCCTTTGCGATGATTATAGTCAAGTAACACTTAGGATTTAAATATAATGAGTTTTATGTCTGAAATTTCAGTTAAGGAATTGTGATTTTAATAGTTTAAATGGAGCCACTCCTTAAATATACAATTAACACTTCCACATGATGATTTCAAATTAGGTATGAAATGCAGACACCACTTACCTCTTAATAAACATGACTTTTGTTTCAGTGATTAAGATTCTAAGTCTCAAAATGGTCACCATTCTGAATATTCGGCCACAAAAAACGAGTATATTTCATAAGGAATATTTTCATAAGGAAAGGAGTAATATTATACTAATTTTGAAACTAGTAGCATTTGAAAAATTAGCACTACACCTCACTTTTAGGCTTGAATCCGAATCCGTTGAAAAAAAGGTATATTTGTTCAAAGAAAGCACGTTCTTAAATCTAATTTCCTAACTTAAAATATCGTCTGCTCTTATTAATTAGCATATTTAAGATCACCCTCTCGAGCTATTAAGACTGAATTCTAGAATGTGAAAATCTGATCATTAGATTAAAAGTTATTCAGGGTGGGTGGTCCGCTGTTTTTGTTCACTGAACAATGCTCAAAATAATCAGTGAGCACCCTGAATAACTTTTGATCTAATAATCGGATTTTTCACATACTTGGAGTCTGAGGCCAGCCTCATACCATTACGTAGACGATATTGCAAATTGCAAAATCAGACACAAAAATATCTATCTATGAATAAATTTACCTCTTTTTTGACCAATTCGGAATTCTGGCCAAATAAAATAACTGAGGAGATGAAATCGGTCAAATAAGACACCAAAAATAACATTTCAAATATACGGCTTTTTAAATTTCAGTAATTTCGAAACTTTTTAACCTATCTCGCTCTAATATTGTATTTTGTCTTTCAAACTACGTAAATATTTATATGTATTAAAATTTAAACATGTTCGACTATTATTATATGAAATAGTTAAAAAAAAATAATTATTAAAATTATTTTTTACATGAAATTATCGTCGGGTAAACGAATTTTATAGTCGTTGAACAAAAATTTTCGATTCGCTTAAATAGATCTTGAGATCTATGCGCAAAAAGCGAAATTAATATTAAAGGGTTCAAAGTATTGATTACTTTCTGCCTAAATTATTGGAACCACATTTCCCAGATTGCGAAGAAATTTAGGGGATCAGAATTTCGGAAAAGTCGAAAAAGAGGTATGTTTATACAGAAAAAGTAAGTTTTCGTGTCTCATATGGTAACTTAAAATGTCGTCTCCACAAATTAGTTAGCATACTCAAGTTTAAGACTTCAAACCATTAAGATCGTGTTCAAGTGAGAGAAAAACCGATCATTACATCAAAAGTTATTCTGAGAGTTCGTGGGTTTGAACCCTGCCAGCCGAAGACTCCCCGTGTAGTAAAGTGACTGATGCACGTTAAATCTGTCGAGTCGCTAAAGTCCTCCATGCTCCCATAACAAATCAAAACCTCTGGGGGTGCTGGATTGGAGATCGATCGTTCTCTTATTCAGATCAAAATTACGATCTGTGGATGAATTAATGGATGTATGAATAGGTCCGCCCTATAAACGGGTGCGACGTATGGTGTGGCAGAAGTCGAATTCTTGGACATAGATGGCGCCACTGAAAAACAAGAAACGCACACTCTGCCTTAAATTTGCTCGGTTTCACCACGTAGGCTTGCCCGTGTGGCAAGTGGCATTAGAAACAACAACAGAGTTATTCTGGGTATTCCTTTTTTTTATTTTGTTTGTTCACTATTCATTTCACAACAGTCTTTAATAAATAAAAAAAAAGAATTATTATTTTCTTAATATTAATTCATTTGTTCAAAGATGCTGCATTGTGCAAAGAAACTCTACCGTGAGACACCTTTAAAGAAAGATTTCCAATTTTTAAGAGATTTCCAATTTTTTATTTGCTTAGAAAGTTCTCAGTTGTGCATTCATAAGTTAAAGAAATGTATAAGCATTTACAAATACACTGTTTTAATTTTATTAAATAAATTTTAAATATGAGAAATATGACTTTTTCAAGAAATCGTACTGAGACACCTTTTTATAAGAATGAGAAAAATCTAATGAATCATTTGCGTCTTTGTTATTTGCAGTAGGTTTCTGAAACCAAATAATTTTATAAATAATATCCTAAAATACATTTAATATAGATTGGCTGATCTGAGCAAAAGCAACTTCATTATTGTTTTGCCATTAAAAATCGTTTTATTTAATGTCTGCTCTTTAAGCTATGGTAACGAAACACATAACCCCTTTGAACCACTCTGTTTGAACCATTTGATCAATAGATAAACAGGTTTAATTTTATAATCGTCGTTGAACAGCCTACCGAATTTTTGGGGGTTTACAACTACTAATGTTCAACTCAGTAGCCTTTTAATTTTGAACCCAATCCAGAAAACAAGAAAACTCCTGAATTGAGTATCGGGAGAAATTTGCCTTCCTCTGTTTGATGGAACTTATCCGCATTTTCGTTACATGGAGAGGAAAACCACGAAAACCTCCCACGGTTCGGGGATACTCCATGGGACTCTAACCTATGGTCTGTCAACCACTGAGGATATTTTACGGTGCCAGCCGGGTGTGGATTTAAATCAACCAGGCATCAATGGGATTCGAACCCGGTCCACCTCATTGGAAGGTAAAAGCTCTATCCCCTGAGCCAACCACACCTCAGACAGATTTAATTGAAGGTTGAAACTTGAAGGGGTATCGTCGTGTAACTTCTCTTCCACAATCAAACCTCTTTTCTTGTTTAGTGCACCTACCATCCTATACTATGATTTGTCCGATTTCGCCTATATTTTAGTTTCTTCCTCGTTAAAATATTATTTTTAAAAACCCTATGTGTATACTTCTTGCTTTCTTTTTTGGTGACAATTCTAAATATAAATATTAAGGGCGATTCTTACGTATCACTCTCCATGTTAATTTAGTTTATGAATTTGACATAAATCGATCAAATGAATAGATTTCCAAATGATTAAATTAACGGATTTTTTTTTCTCAATATTCCGTATGATTTATTGTTTTGTATTTTATTTTCTTTAATGAACATAAAAGTTAATCTGAATGTCAAACAGGTCAATGTTCTTTCTGTGCATGGCGTGGTTAAAGAATGTTCAATAGATGAAAATTCTCACTTCAAATTAAATGTTCTGAACCACTTATAATCAATTATCGAAACGAGAAGGGAGCAAATAAACATTAGCGTCTTTGCGGTGCCTATACTCCCTCCACATTTTGTAAAGTATTACGACTACAATTTTATACCTCCCCCCTTTTGAAAAGCTCCAGAATTTCAATCAAATAAATGGAACGATGCTACTCTAAAACGTTCTCTCACGCGTCTCTTAATAACTTCCGAATCCGAAAACAAATACACCCACGCATTCCTTTATTTCCTAGACTAATGCAATTCACCCTGGAACCTATAATCTTTATTGCCGATGCAATTCAGTTAAATCAGAGCATTTAACTTATGAAAAAGATTTAATCATTAGTGATAAAAATAATTAATAGAGGAAAACATTCTTAATAATTCTACACATTTATAGAAAAGTTATTTTAGATGCAATATTTCATTTAAAATAAGCATTCAAACTTTTAAAATGTTTTCCACTAGAAAGATAAGGTATTTGCCGCCCCTTCTGTTATTTGTTAAAAGTGTCTTAAAGGAAAAAAAAGCTTTTATCTTCAATGTATTTTATTGCTACTTGTTTACAAAGAGTTTTAGTAGTAAGTAAGATATTTTTATCAAGTGAAAAGATCTGAAAATGTTCTAGTACTGATAAAATGTTATGTATGTAGTTCGTATACTTAAATTTATATTGCTTAGTATAATATAAAATGAAAATTTCTTTAAAGTAAAAGCTTATTATATTAGTGTAACCACTTTAAGATTTTTTAAAAATTCTTATAAAACTGACTGATTTTGCTATGTGTTCGCAATCAGTAGTTTAACACATATTTAATAAAATCAAACTTTAAAAATTATTTTTTAGTTATTATTATACATTTTAACACATAACACGTAACTAAACTTAACATTTTAAGTTTATGTAATCAATTTATAATACTTCTCAACGAAAAAACGGATTTTAAACCACTCGCAATTCAATTACAGTCATTTTTAAGTACTATTTTATTTTTGCATTAAATACTTTTGGACAATGATTTGCAAAAATTAACCAGAATTCAGGGAGAGAATAACATTTTGTTACGTAAAACTGCAAAAATACTTATTTGAAAATTTTCATTAAGTGAAAAAAAAGTTTTTCACTAAAATGTTTCAGTATAAGTAAATATGATAGTTATTTTAAAGTTAGATAAAAATTATGTATAATAATTTAATTTTGCCCGTCTGTAAGCAAAGCAATGCCTTTTGGGCCGTATGTTATCCCAACAAAGTAACGATAAAAAATAACTGTAAATTCTATAGAATCAAAGTATATTTTTCACTGAAAAACACTGTTTAAAGAAAAAACAAAAATTTCTATCCGTTATCCTCAAACTGTGAAAAAATTCTCCGTTCTTTTAGCAGATTTTATCTATATATTTGACGGTCTAAAGCTGTTTTGTTGAACAACCGGTTTTTCTGTTTTTCATCTTAATCAAAAATGGATTGAAACTGACAGTTCAAATTCTAGTTTTTGCCTTGCTGTTTTTCTTACCGATAACTCTACCTTTTCTCAAGTTCTTTTTACGATTATTTTCTATACTTGCTCTTATTTTTCAGAAATTTTTTTATGGTTCTGAACATCGTATAAGTAAAACTGAGATTCGATTTTATTATCAAATCAATACTCTACCTGATTACGATATTTCTTTAGATATAGTTTTTTGTAAGTTAAATTGCTAGACATTTTTTACAGGTGGGCCCACTATAGTTTCAGAGCTTTTTACTCTTAAATACTTATTCCATAAGTAAGATTTAAGATAAAAACAGTCAAAGAATTTTCTTCATACTGAGACAATCGAGTTGCAGGGGCTCATAGTACTGAACGCTCTAATTCAGAGCGAGTTGACCCAGATTCGAATCCAGATTCTGTTAAAATTACCGTACTTCATGGTAATGACATTTTGGTTAAAAAATAATTTGGTAGTAAAAACCGAAATATACAGTATTTAAACCATTCATTTGGTAATTTCATGTTCATGGGCTAATGGTTTACCGGAAATTCTGGTTTTTAAAATTGTAGTTCTTATTACCACATATTTAGTAAAAAATACAAAACTGAAAAGTAAATTTAACCGAATAAAGGGTTTTCATGTCATGGTCTAAGGCAGAGGTCTCCAAAGTGGTTTATATATACCCCCAGGGGTCTATTTAACGAAAGCGGTGGTCGATCTGAGACAGGGGGGCGAATGGGGGGCAATCCGAATCGGAAGGGTCGATTGTGGGTTTAAAAAAAACAGTTCTCAATACGCAAATCACACATACCTAATTAAGAATGTAAAATTTGTGAATTTTTTTTATAATTGACTCAATATCAGTTTCTTTATAAGACATAAATTAATAAACGTATATTTATTGGGGTTAAACAAGTATTTACGTTCCACCGCGCAGTGGCACGAACTCAGAGCAGTTTATAAGTCATATGCATATGTGCGCTTGTCCAAATGTCACGTGTGACGAGCATTGACGTTGCAAATGCAAATAACATACGCAGTTTCAGCTATCTTTGCAAACTGTGTTGAATACTTGCTGTGTCATTATTAAAACTTTTATAGTTTTGGATAATTAGTTATTGTTTCGATAAAACCATTCGTTTGGTTTAGATATCAATTTTAATTATCAATGCACAAAAAAGAAGGTAAGCTTTAATAATATGGATTAGTACAGCCCGCGACAAAACTATAGCACACTTTGTATTTTTTTACGAAAATTACAAAATTGACCAATTTTTGTAAATTTCAATATTAATATATTTTTCATAAAACTATTGTTACACAATGTACTATTACTTTAATAAATGTTCAAAATCATAAAATAAATGTACAAACACAGTATCTAGTAAAGTTTTATTTTAATTAACAAGAAATTACGTTTGTAGGGGTCGATGGAGATTTCGAAAAATTATACAGGGGTCGATGATCAAAAAAGTTTGGCAACCCCTGGTCTAAGGTATCATGATGAAATGACCAAATTTTACCCCATTTAGCAAATTTTATCAAAAATTATAGAACTATATTTTATTGTTATTTTACCAAAATTATTACCAAAGCGCTTCAGTAAAAATTGCCGAGCATTTTGGTGTTCCCTAGTAAATGTTATACATATTCTTGCAGTTTTGACCATACTTTTTTCCAAATGTAGAATCGTAAATTGGAAAGGAAGAGCTGTGACTTTTAAAAGATTTGTATATAAATTTCACTAATCAGTTCTTTAGTTTTAAGAAGACGCTGGAAAGCTTAAATAAGACGGAGTAGAAAACATTAATGGGTCCATTGAAGTTAAAACCATGCAACTATTTATAGTCATTTTGACCATAATGTACAAGTTCCGACTATTCGATTAGCATTCTTTACAACTTAGCGTAAGAAAACTGAGAGCTGTATTGTTTATTGTTTTTAGTTTCGTCTATTAAAAACATTTTGAGTTCGGGCGTCAATATTACTGGGAAAGTGGTTTTTCAAAAAAGCATCTAACTTAGTCACTCCGGTAATTGCTCTTCCTTTTTTTCTTCAACTAATCAAATTGAAGTTCTAGTACTGGCTTCAAATCAATATAAATTACTGAAGAAGGGTGATATAAATCGTCGAAAAGAAGAGGTATAAGCAACGAAAAAAAGTATAGTAAAATTACCTTACTGTATGATAATGACATTTCTGGTTAAAAAAAATATTTAAAAAAAAAAAACATATTTTTGGTTAATAACAAAAGTAAACGGTATTTAAACCATTCAATTGATAATTTTTCCGTAAATATGGTAACGGGATTATCAGAAATCCTAATTTTTTAAATTATAGTTACATTACACATTTAGTAAAAATTACAACACTGAAAAGTAAATCTAACCAAATAAATGGTTTTTATGCCATGTTAAGTTATCATGATAAAATTACCAAATTGTATCACATATTATAAAACTATTTTTAATTTTTAATTTTACCAAAATGAATACCAAGGAACTTTAGTAAAGATTAGGGAGCTTTTTGTTGTTCCAATCGAGACGGAAACACGGTAAATTTTTCCATATTCTGGTGGCTTTGATATACTATTTTTCTTTGTGTGGGAGGAGAGAGAGAGCATTTTTAAACTGGGGCACCTTCTTACATCTTAAATTTCAATTAGTTTTGACCAGTTTTAGTCAGCTGAAAATCAGTTTGAACCATACTTTTTTTTCTCAGTGCATCACTATGATTTATCAAAACATTATACTAACACTAATATCTGTTAAAATTAGATCTAAATACTTGTTGTTAAAATTTAAATTGTTCTGATTCATCTAATTTGATATTTTGCTATAACAGGGATTATAAACATTTTAGAGTAATTCATTAAGTGATCATTTATTTATAGATAAGTTAAAATCCCCACATATAAATATATCTAGATCAGAAGCACAAAATAATCAAAATATTACATAAGTGTCATAACTTACAAAAGGGGGGAAATATATTAAAGCAATTTCCTCCTAAATTTTTAATTAATACCGAAAAAAATACACTTAGAGCAAATAAAGAAAATTAACCAACCTGGTAATATTTTTTCACGGTAATAAGAACTCTATCACCACGTTCACAGTTACTGAATCACAATCTCTTCGAAACACAACATACCTGTTATTAAATAATTCACAATATGTTCACAAAGCTAAGTTTTAATTAAGCAAATATTTCTTTTTTTTTTATTTACTTGCAAGCTAAGAACGCTTCGATAGAAATTCACTTATTAAATTTGTAGTATTTTCCAGACCAATGTTTTGACAATTTGAACATTTCTCAATTTACCGACAAACTCAGAAATTAGATAACCTTCAGGCAACAAGGATTCATCGAATAATTTATTAAAATCCTTCTCGTTAATTTCAACGTAAAATGAAGCGTAAATGTTAAAATTAGTTTTGAGTTTACGACTATAAAGATATTCCAATTCCACGTATTCCAAAAATTCACTTATTTTAACTTCTGGACTTTGTTCAGATAAGAAAATCGCTTTTTTTCTAGGTATTTATTAATTTTTTAATATCCATTGTTGAACAGCCAACCCAATTTTGAGTTTACGAATACCAATCTTCAACTCTGTAGCTAATATTTTGGACAGAATCCAGAAGACAACGGAACATCTGGATCAAAAATATGAAGAAATTTCATGGAGAATTTTTTTGATGGAACTGACCCGCATTTTCATTACATAGAGACGAAAGCCATGAAGACACGCCATGGTTAGCCTGACATGGTTAGCAAGGGGACTCTAACCCATGATCCGTCAATCAATGAGGATGTTTTACGTCAGCACAGTGGTCGGTGCGAGTCGAGGAGGGAATTCGTATCTACCAGCCATCGCTGGGATTTGAACTCAGGTCACCTCTATGAGAGGCAAGTGCTCTATTCCCTGAGCCACCACGACTCAGATAATTCATTCAGTTTTTTTTTTTTTTAGGTTCGAGTTCCTGTTAGAAACTAGTTCAGATAATTTACTTATTTATATCTGTGAGAAGGTAGCTTACGAGCTGCCGACGCGTACGATTCAACTACATTTATAAAACATTTTGTTGAAAATACAATTTAATTAAATTCATTATCAACTTTTTTAATATTTCATTGATGTGAAATATCCCCAGTGGTAGACGGATTATTGATTAGAGTCCCTTTACCGCCGGACTCACCGTGGGAGGTTTTCGAGGTTTTCCTCTCCATGTAACGCAAATGCGGGTCAGTTCCGTCAAAAAGTCTTCCACTGAGACTAGTTTGTCATAATAGAATTCCTTTGTCTTCTGGATTGGGTTCAAAATTGCAACCCTACGGAGTTGAGCATTGATAGTCGTAAACTGAGAATTAGGTCGGCTGTTCAACGTCGTTTATTAAATTAAATAAAATAAAGTAAAATAAAATAAGATAAAATAAAATAAGATAAAATAAAATAAGATAAAATAAAATAAAATAAAATAAGATTAAATAAAATAAAATAAAATAAAATAAAATAAAAGGAATTTATGGCGATGGATCATTTATGTAAAAAAATTTATGGAATCCAGATTAACTATTCATGCATTGAAAACCTTTATAAAGATAATTCATTGATTATTTATCAAAACAACTTCGTCAAAAACAACAAACCTGAATTCTTCGTCAAAAGAGTGTGACAGGGCTTTTTGTCTTAGTAATTTCAAATTCTGTTCAGCATAGTATAACTCTATTAAAGAAGTTACATAGGATTGCTTGACTTCTCTTTACTCTCCCAAATCATGTTTGAATTGAATGAATAAGGTTTTAACTCTGTGATTCAGAGTATGGCCAATAGAAGAATAGCCAAAACTACCAGAATAAGGTAAAATAAACCAGATTTCTGGATCTATGGAAACACCAAAAAGCTCGGTAATTTTTACCCAAGCACTTTGGTAAAATTAGCAATCAAATATAATTTCATAACATGTGGTAAAATTTGGTAAATGTGGTGAAATTTGGTAATTTTATAATAATACCTTAGAGCATGGCATAAAAATAATTTATTCGATTAAATTTATTCTTCGGTTTTTTATTTGTTACTAAATGTGTGGTAATAAGAATTATAATTTTGAATACTAGAATGGCTGGTTAACCGTCACCATACGAATAGAAGAATTAGCAAATGAATGGTTTAAGAACAGTATATTTTGATTTTAGTGACCAGAATTTTGATTCTTTAACCAAAAATGTCATTACTATACATTACAATATTTCACCAGGATTTGTCTCTCTATTCTTGATGACTTTTAGTACTTCTTTCAACAAAGGAATATTCACATAGTACAATGTGTATAAATAAGGATAAAGTAGAGCTGTACCTTGACAGAGATAAGGAACAATTTTTTTAAATTTTTTTCTAGATTAATCACATTATTAAACAGCATCACCTAATATCACTTTTGGAAGACTATTTTCTAACAACTTTTTTAAATCTTTCTGAAAAGTTGGAAACACTTAGATACGATGAAATACAAATTTTACCTCAATAGATAGAAAAAGTAAGATTTTTATTTATTTATTTGGTTTTTCTTTTATCTTTAGATTTATTTCATCGTCATCGTCTAATCATATTTGCAGATTATAAAAACGCAACTTAAGTTTTAAACGATGATTGACAAACAACAAAAAAGAATATCTGACAGACATTAAATATGAAATCAAAACCGACACTATAGCTTTGCTTTATACTTGACTTGTAAACTAAAACATTTTTCAGCTAGAAAACAACACAAATAATTAAATAAAGATTCATCGTCTTCCCTGTATGACTCTACCAAAGCACAGGCTGGAAATGAAAGTAAATAGCTGTTTGTGCTTTTCTTTACTGATATTTAAAAAATTTTCTTTAATAATAATATTTAAAAACTTTTCTTTTATACTGCTTTTCTTTAATACTGATATTTAAAAACTTTTCTTTATTACTAATATTCAGAAATTCAATATTTATTTTAAGAATAAACTGTTATTAAAAACTGGATGTTAAAGTGTTAACCAAAAATTAAATCATAATCAAAATTTTAAAGATATTTTTTGCACACCAAGTTTATTAAATTTCAAAACTTTTTTCACATAGAAAAAGTGATGTTAAAGAAGCTTATGATAAGAGTACAAACTATGTCATTTGTAGCATTTAAAGCTAGTTTCTGTACGAAAAGGCAAGCCAAAGTAATGTAATAAAACAAAACGAAAAATATAAATTTCATAACAAAACAAACAAACAAAATAAACAAAAAGCATAAATTTCAAATGTTAATTCGATAAAACTCATGTCAAATAAAAAAATAATTTTATAATTGTATTATTGAAACTGTATTCTACGATCTGACATTTTTTTTATATTTATGAAAAATATAAGAGTAACTTAGACTAATAGCAATATTTTGCTAAATCGAATATAATGAACAGTTTAAAATAAAACGTTTCAGTTTTAAATCAGCTTTATCCACTCAAAAAATAAATAAATAAACAAAATAAAAATAATAAAGGAGTTGCGGCGTCTTGAGTCTCTTCCATGGGACTTCGAAAATAGTCATGAGAGCACAAAATTTCATTTCGACAATTTTTATAGCTCTTAACAATTCTGAAAATCCTATTGTTTTTGTGTTATATTGAAAAGTTTTCTTGGTTGTCTGGAAATTTCTAGGGAGGATTATGCTGGTTTTGAAAGTAAATGACAGAAGTAAAATAACATTTTTTTTTATTTTAAGTTAATTTTAAAAGTACATTACTAATAATATAATATTTCCAATAATATTTTAACAATCAGTCACAAATGAAGAAAATTATTTAACGGATATAAATATATAGTTATTAACTGTTTCAATCTCGATAATGATGTCTATTCTAGTCAGAATGTATAGTTTGGAATTAAATGACAGAAGTTAAATAAAAAAATTTATTTTAAGTTAATTTTAAAAATACACATATTTCTAATACTATAATCTTTCCAATAATATTTTAAGAGTCAGTCACAAATTAAGAAAGTTGTTTAACGGATACACTCTCAGAAATAAATTTCTCACTTTTGACGATTCGGTGATTCCTGAGCGTCAGTTTTGAGAATCATTTCGTCATGAAATCACGTGATTTGTGACGAAACGTGAATTCTCCTCTGAGAAAAAAGATCAACTCGAATCTATTCTAGAATTCTATTCTCGAATCGAATCTATTCAAACTATCTATTCTAGTCAGAATGTAAAGTTTGAAAATAAATGATGGAAGTTAAATTAAAAAATTTATTTTAAGTTAATTTTAAAAATACATATATTTCTAATAATATAATCTTTCCAATAATATTTCAAGAGTCAGTCACAAATGAAGAAAGTTGTTTAATGGATGCACTCTCAGAAATAAATTTCTCACTTTTGACGATTCAGCGATTCTTGAGCGTCAGTTTTGAGAATCATTTCGTCATGAAATCACGTGATTTGTGACGAAACGTGAATTCTCAACTGAGAAAAAATATCAACTCGAAACCTCATTTTAGTGCATTGTGGGATAGTGCTAACTAGAATGACAAAAGTAGGATGAAGACTATACGATCGAAAATAAAGTAACGAAAAAAACTGACCTACGTAAATGGGGTTCAGGGATTTGGCTTCATACCAGGAAGATCCCGGGTTCAAATCCCGCATCGAGCATAGGTGTAAATTATCTCTCTGTTTTATCTGTTCTTCTTATGTTATTAAAGTGACATTGATCCAGCTCTATGATGCATATAAAAAATGGATATTAGAAAGATTTAATACATTAGAGACGGCTATTTTTTTCATTTTTTTTATTTACAAAATAGAATGACGAAATTTGTTTCCTTGAAGAGGCGATAGTTATTTCGTCATTTTGACGAAAAATTCACCCAAACCATATACCACAAAATGATTTCGTCAAAAACAAAGAAAATTTCGTGAAATTTGAGTCTTTATTTTTTCGGTGCATTAATATATAATTATGAGCTCTTTAGATCACTATAATGATATACTATCTTATCCCTATTGGTGTCTATTGTGGGCAGAATGTATCGTAATTGTATAAATGAAACATTAGGACAAATATGATACCAAAACAGGAGCTATTGATCATAAAGGTAAACAGAGGCATCGATTTTCAATGAGAGGCTATAATGCTGAAATGTAATAAGCAGCTGTCTATTCCCTAAGAATAGTGCAGATCCTTTATGTATACTCCATAACTGATTCACAGTACTAGCACAGGCTAAACACTCAGCAGAGCTAGAAATTTGCTCAGTTTAACAATAGATGATATTCTAAACAGAGAAAAAAAAATTCTCGTGAAATTGCCGTACTATTCGATAAAAACATTTCTGGTAAAAAAAAAAAATTGGTACAAAAAAATGTATAGATACGATATTTAAATCATTCATTTGGTAATTTTGTTTCAGTTTTGCTTTGCTTAGAGGAATAACATTGTTCATAAAGTTGTAAAAAATAAACTAAGTATCTGCAACAGAGAAAATATTTCTGGTGAAATTACCGTACTGTAAGTTAATGACATTTCTGGTAAAAAAAAATTATTCTGGTTAATAAAACTAAAACATACGGTATTTAAACCATTCATTCGGTAACTATTACGTTCGTATGGTAACAGTTTACTGGAATTCTACTTTTCAAGATTCCTTATTACCACACATTTAGTAAAAAGTATAAAACTGAAAAAAAAAATTATACAAATAAATGGTTTTTATGCCATGCTCCAGGTATCATGATAAAATTACCAAATTTAGCCACATTTACCAGATTTTTATCACACATTATAAAATCTTATTTTGTTGTTAGTTTTACCAAAATCATGACAAAAGCGCTTAGATAAAAATTACCGAGCTTTTTGGTGTTCCGATAAGCCAGAAACACGGTAAATTTTATTATGTTTTGATAAGTTTTTACCATGCTTTTTCTCAGTGTACAATTCAAGAGTTTCATCAAATGAACTTTTCTGAAGCATTTGCAGCCATAAAAACAACATTTTGAATAAATTTTAAACTAATAATTAAATTTATCCAATTATTATTATCCGAATAATTATAATCCATATGATGAACTTTGGTCTTAAGTCAGAATGATAAAAAATTTTGTTTCTTAATAGTATGACCTCTCCTCAATGATTTAGATATGTAATAAAAAAAAACAATTATGCTGTTATTGCTATGTTGTTTAATTAAAATTATTACATTGAAATATAGAAATCACTACATGTAATTCAAAACTTAAGTAATACAGGAAATTATGATGACAAATATGGCAAATATAGCCTTAGCAATGCATTTATGTTTCACTAGTTCTAATTATACCAACAATTATCCATTTTTAAAAACTAAAATTGAATAGAACAAATAGGAAAGTAATAATTTAATTGCAACTGTTTTTTATCAAATCAAGTCTGGGAAATGTAGAATGAAAATAAAGATACATAATGATACATATATTTCTGTAGCATTAAAAGCGCAGTTGTTGAACTTATTGCTTTAAGTCCATTAATGTTATTCTGAAACAATGTATTTTAAATTGCTTTACTTGCATTTGTCATATTGAGTGTATGTCATAAATATTTACTCTTTTCACAATCTCATGAAAAATTAATTGATAAAATTAATTGATAAAATGCATACAATTATTCAGTTTTGCAAGATATCTGTTTTTCCTTTTATTTACTTTTGTTTTATTAAAACTTTATTTTAAAAAATCAATAAATGTTCATTTCATTTTTAAACATTTACGATAGTCAAAAAATAATCCTTAATTATTATTAATTTTAATAAGGATTTAAAATTACTAGAGCAACGTCTTTTAAAAATTCGCATGCATATATTGTACTACAATTTGATTTCTAAACTATTTATTTATTGGTGGATTTTATCAAAATGACCATTTTTCTTTTTGCACTCTCAAATTCATTGCAAAAGCATAATATTTCAACCATTTCAAACAATATATAATAAACTAGCAAAAGTTTCAAGCTACCGTATAGTTCTCTCACAATAATAGTATTTTTCTTTTAAGATAAAAACTTTTTTAGAGTTTCTGATGCATTGAAGATTTATATTAAGATGTCCTATCTTCCTATTCGCATATCTTTAAGTGATACTTTCATTTTATTTCCGCGTAACTTAATACTTCGTAAAAATCGGAAAATAGCGCATCACAGCCATATCGTATCATAAACAATTTTCTTTTTTTATTTTCTAATATCCGAATGCGTAAAAACTCAAATCAAAATAATTGTTTTAATTAACTACGTCACGAAAAAAGCTTATTAGATGATTTTTTTTATGCTTAATTATAATATTAATCGCATAATCGAATTACGAAAGTTTCGTAAGTGAAATGCTCATTCTTTTTTCTGACTGTTCGAATTATTAAAGATTGCGGTTTCTTAGCTATTCATCGATTGTTCGTTGAAAAAAGTAAGTAAAGTAATTATTGTTCTTTCCTCCTTATTTTTTTATTATCATTCTTGACAAAACATTTTATATTTGTTTTAATTTAGATGAACACTAACCTAGAACTATTTACTCAACAAAACTTTCCCTCTCATCAACTTCTCTAAAGGAGAAACAGTTTAACAGGGCTTTGGAGAAAAAATGTTTCTATGCGTTTTAATTCCAATTCGAAGCAAATTAATTATTTTTCTAAATTGCACAAAAAGATTCTAATACGTAGATTCTAAATTAAAATTAAATGTGTTGTTGATTAAATTGCATAATATTTCCGTTTAATTTGAAATTTTAGAAATCCTACCTCCTAACTCGTCCTCTTCGCGCCAGCTGATACAATAGGACTCAAGTCTCTTTTCCAAGCACCCCTTAAGTCAGTCCTCTTGCCTCCTCAAATTCGTTTAGTTTTTCTTTGCACAAATCTTGGTGCATGTATCTTTGCTAAGTAAATCGCAGCCTTCTTCTTTTCCGTTTTCCATAGGGTGCCCAAATAAGAGCGATGTTAACAGGGCTTTCCCGTTTTAAACGAAGGTATGCCATCTCCATCTTCTCTTTAAAATTTCCTAAAGAATGGGTTATTATTTTGCAATTTTTAATTGATTATTATTTGAAATAGTGTTACGCCAGAAGATTTTTAAAATAATTCTTAAGCATTTGTTTGGAAATGCTTTCTATTACAGTTTTGCGGAGGTTCCAACATTCAGTAAGAAGTAAACAACTGTTTTAAGAAGTAAACAACTGTTAAAGTAAGAAGTAAACTACTGTTTTAGAAACGTTTATTTTTGTGTTTTATCCAGTTATGGATTTTTTTGGATTACATCATCGCTGTTGCCCCCTTGTTTATCTACTATTACTTCAAACTATGAGAAAGAATCAACTTCTTCAAAATTTATTTTTATCTTATCACTAGGTTTTCCATTTATTTTCGTGGTTTTGTATTGTTTTTTTTATTTTCTAACACTATCAGAAAAATGGCTGCTTAAATCATAGGTGGCTTCCCATCGTCATTTTAAAAAAAAATTTATGAAGTTGTTATAAGTATAACTATCTTGTCCTAAAAAGAGGGTAAAATATTTAAAATTGAACTACTTATCCATTGTTATTTAAAAATTTTTAAATAAATTATCACCATTATGTTCTTTTCGCAAAACATTTAAACAATCTTAGTTTCTCTTCAAACACGGTTCTCTAAACAGTATTCTCTCAGGATTTTGTTGATTAAAGAAAAAAAAAGAAGTTTTTTTTTAGCTGTCAACAACTCAAAACCGATATAATTAATTTATTAAATTATGCGACTAAAAATTTCAATAACTATTTAATATTTTACGATTATAAACAATATTTTAAAATTTATAAATGATAAATGTAGGAAACAGACTAATACAAAAATTGATGTAGCAAATAATGTCTTTAAAATAATTTCCCTTCCCAACAATATGCAGTGCTTATCAAATTTACTCAGATGAGTCAATTTACATCATTTTCTTTTTATCGTCATTAAAAAAAAACTTTTTTTGAATAATAGGATGTTTATAAATATTATTACAAAACACTGCAGTAATTAAAAATTGTATTCTAATTATATTAAAAATTGCATGCACTGAACATTGATTTTGAAACTTTTTTTTTAATTTACCTGAAAAAATTCACAAATTTATTTACACGAAAAATTTGCCAACTACTTTAAATTAATTTATGAATTGATATATATGCGATTACAAACTACGTGTGTCTTATTTTTCTATAAAAATAAAACTACTATGACTTTCGTGTATTTTTATATTTCTGTTTCGTTTCGTCTCTATTATATTCTACAATAAAACGTACTGTTAGAATTGTAATGATGTGGCAATAACTGAAATTTGTATGAACCAATAAAAAGCAAACGTTGTTTTTTACGCAGATATAAGAAATACTATCATACAAGACTCGAATGATAATTTTGTTTTATTAAATTAAATCAACAGTACAGGGATCAATGAACAAGATATACTGAAGTCCTTACTCAGAATGAAGTTGTTACTTGGTAAGTTGCCAAAACGACACTACTGTCATCTATCGGTTATGGGGTGAAACACCAGGTTTAACAACGTTTCTCTTAAAAATGGGATGCTTTGTCAGTTTTTATAAGTAACTTCAAAATTTTAATTTCTAACAACCGTTATTCTATAAAGGAAACCATAAGCTAGGCAATCGTTTCAAGCATTAATTACTTAATATTTTATAAAAAAAAAATAATAAATAAATAAATAAAAATTTAAAAAAATAGCATTATTCTATGCAGTACAAATTTCCTATTACGATGGAACTGTAACTAAAGAGCTGCAATTTATACACAGAGATAAGAAGCCACACATTGCGGCGAACCATTCATTAAAAAAAGATTTTTTTCTTTTGCATATATAAATAAATAAGAACACAATTAGTCATTAAAGATTACGTGTAGTATTATGTCCCTTTTCAAAGTATTATATAATAGGTAGGAAAAATCTTTCATTACTAAATTGATCCCGATTTTAAGGGGTCTAGATAATTTTTCCTAAAAAAAAAATTTTAATTTTTCGGAGAAAAAAAATATGCATGTTATAACCTGTTTTATTGTGAGCAATTTGGCACCAACTATAAATTTACAAAATTACAGCAAAAATACTAAATCCCACTCATTGAAAACGTTAAACTTACACACCAATTTTCTAAATTGGAATAAATTCTAACTCTAGTATTCTGTTCTAAGTTTTCTTATGCAAAGTTTTGCCCCTAAACTTTTTTTTTTCAATTCACATATTTTTACCTGGCGAGCAAGATTACTCGTTTTCTAATAAATCTAAAAAGTTTAATCTTCCTAATTGGTTTCAGTATAGCATGTTGCTTAAATTAATACTAGTACTTAAATATTTGCAAATATTTTATATTGTTTTTGGTCAAAATGCTTTTTTAAAAAATCTTAAATATTAAGTTTATTCATAATTTTTTAAAGAAAAATTTCCATTACTTTTAGCTAGTACTCAAAAGATCTTATTTGACTGCCTTTTAAAATTTGCTTCAAGTCATTTACATGATTTTTATTACTTCTAACTTGCGCGCAAAATGTCGGAGTATTTTTTTCCTTCAAATTTTAGCTCTGAGGAAAATTAAATTATAAAAGTTCTTTCAGTTATTTCACATAAGTGTTTTTGTTTAAATGATGTCTCTGCTTGTGTTAAACTTTTGCAAAAAGTTCAGAATTCAACGTTAAGTTTTAGATAAGTTGTAGAATGGTAAAAAAAAAAGATCAAAACTGCTAAGATCAAAGGATTAATTACAATAATTTTCAGTCATTTTAATAGATTTCAAAAACGTTATTTTACTTATTTGTTTTGATAAGTCTATCGCGAACTTATGCCGAATTACAAAAGTTACAGTGCGAACTATTTCACAATAGATTGAGAAATCTAAAATTACGATGACCAGTTTTCGAATAAAGCATATTAAAATTTTAACTAAGTTTTAAACTGATGCCCTTTTAAATTTAACAATAAATAATTTCTAGGTATGTTATTTAGCTTTTGTTTTCAAAGGTTTAAAGGTTTTTCTATAAATTATATTGATTACGTTACATTATTTACAATATATACATTGCACGGATAAAAAAAATTCTGGTAAAACACCTTACTGCTTGGTAACGATATTTCTGGAAATAAAAATCATAATTCTGGTTAATAAAACCGAAATATACATTATTAAGACCTTTCATTTGGTAATTTTTCCGTTGATGTGGTAGAGGTTTACTGGAAATTCTGGTTTTCAAACAAATAGTTCTTATTACCACACATTTATTAAAAAATACAAACTTTTAAAGCAAATTTAACCGAATAAATGAATTGTATGCCATGGTCTAACATCGTGATATTTATAAATTTTTCCACATTAACCAAATTTTATTATATGTTATAAACCAATACTTTATCGTTAATTTTAGCAAAATTATTACCAAAGCTCTTTGTTTAAAACTATCAAGCCTTTTGATGTTCCTATAGAGCCAGAAACAAGTTTAATTTTACCTGCTTAAATTTTGGTAGTTTTGATCTTACTTCTTTCTTAGTGAGTTACTAGATATAGTTACGCATTGATTTCATTAGTTTTTTATTTAATTCTACTAAATTGTTGTTTGAAGATTGTCAAGTCAAATAGCTCAGGTATTTTATGTTTCAGATGAACAAAAGCATAAAATTCGGCATTGCTAATATTAGAAAAAAAGTTATAAAAGTCAATAACTTAATCTTAGAGAATTTAATTTATCATTTTACTATGTCAGAGAAAATTGTCACTTTTATTTACCAAATTTCAAAATGGATTTAATCCAATTACCTAATTTTCAAAGTTTATTTAGCCATTGCAGATTTAATAATTCAATTAGGAATTCTAAAGCATTTTTGTGATTAAGAAATAGATTCAATATTAAGTCGAGACGAAAAAAGAAGTATTTACAGTCGTGTTAGAGAAAAAAATCAGACAGTAGCAGCAAAATCTCGTAGTTCGTCCAACTGCTTTGCGATTTGCAGCAATATTCAATAACTGATGTGTTGTACTCACCTGTCGAACAACACATTTCTAATAAATAGCATAAGTTTCAAGCCTTTAAGGCGTTTACGATGTATCTATCAATTGTTTCATTATGAGTATACATAATTAAAACCTTAGTTCTGGAACATCAATATTCATTCACAGAATTATCATATATGGAGGTGATCTTAGTATAGGTAACAGTAAAAATAAACTAACGCTCCAAGAAACTTATTGTAAATCATAATAGTTTTTTATGATACAGAGATGACCTATTTGTAGTGAAAGAAAAAGTTAAAATTTAATAAAATAGGAAGAACTAAATTAAGACTGATTATTATACTTATTGATATTTTCGGTATGTAGCATCTATTAAGATATATATATTTTAAGAAGCATGTTTATGTTTCTTATCAAAACAGTAGTTTTTTATGAGAGTAGTTCTTTAAGAGATTATTAATTATATACAATAAGAATAAAATTAATTTAAAAGTAGATAATAATAGGTAATTTGTAGGTAGATATTAATATAGGTAGAATTAAATTGCCACTAATTATTATACCTATTGATATTTTTAACATGAAGCATCTACAAAAAAGTAATATTTTACGAAACATTTTCATATTTCTTATTAAAACAGTAATTTTTATAAAAGAGAGGCTACTAATTATTTGTAGTCAGAAGAAAACCAATTTAAAGTTCAATGAAACCGGCAGCATTAAATTGCCACTAATTATTATACCTATTGATATTTTTTATATGAAGAATCTACAAAAAAAAATATTTTATGAAATATTTTTATATTTCTTATCAAAACAGTAATTTTTATGAAAGAGAGGCTACCAATTATTTGTAGTCTGAGTAAAAATAATTTAAAATTCACTGAAACAAATACAATTAATAATCGTTATTTATTATACCTAGTGATATTTTAGGCATGGGTGACTATAAAAACAAAACAACGCTTTAAGAAACTTATTTATAATTCTAATCAATACAGTAATTTTTTTATGAAATAGAGACTATTAATTTATTGTTGGAAAAAAAGTCAACTAAAATTTCAATGAATCAAGGAGAATTAAGGCGTATAAAAAAAGGTTTTATCTGTTTTTTTAAATACATTATATTTAAGTTGTATTATGAAACCATTACTCTTTTTTATTGTTCCACTTTAAACGTAGAACAAATTTAACAGTGACCTGATGTTCCTTTTTTTGCAAAAGTTAGTCTCCTTAATCCATGGGAATGACTTTGAATTATTATAGGTACTATGGGACTTGTAAGTAGATTACTGTGGAGGTTTTTTCTGTTTGAATTCTTTTTCCTTCTAACTACTGTCATTTAGAGGATGAAAGAGAGAAGCAATAAAGGTTAATTTTACCGTCGCATTAGATACTTTTGCCATAAAATTCTCCAAAATATTTAAGTCTTTTCAGATAATGGCTCTGTTTAAGTGTTGTGTGTAAAATTGTTCGGACAATAGAGAATATTGAAAAACATCAACTAAACGTCTTTTTAACTTTGTAAACATCTCTTATTGCTGAATTTCGGATAATATGAGGTCGTTGCACTTAATGCACACCACAATAATGAAACTTTTTAGGAGGAAAATGTATTAAATTTAATTTTTCGTCTGCTAGAACGCAAAATGAAACTTAAACGTCTTTTTTACTTAGTAAACATCTCGTGTTGCTACAATTTGGAAAATCGAAGGTCGTTGCACTTTTAAAGTTTATCACTTTCTTGATTAATAAAAAAATTTTGAAGCAAAGTGTATTAAAATATACTTTCAATATTTAAGGACAAATTTCAATTCGTTTTTAAATTTAAAAAAATTTAGAATATATTTATGCCATTTATCTTAGATGTAACTTCTAAGACTTAATAGTACCAGAAAATACCCTAAAAACACTCTGGATGTTTTGTAATAATCAACCTGAATATGTATTTTTATACTTCATCTAAAAAAATGAAGGATAAAAACTATACACTATAGGTGTCATAAAATGATATTTATTTATTTTTATTTTTTATTATCATCTCTTTCTTTTAATTTTCAAGTTTTGGAAAATTATTTCAATAGAAAAAACGAAATCATCTCAAATCAGTTTATTTGAGGAGTCGTTTCAGGTGGTTCTTAATGAAAGACGCATTCTGGTTTCAGAAGACAAATATTAATACAAAATTAAAATTTCTTTCAGAAACGAATATTTGCTTCAAAAACGAATGTTTGTTTCAAAACCGAAAACGTACCTAGCTCATTTCTAAAACATCGCATGTTCTCAAACTGAAATCGTTTCACTTGCTCATAACTAATTTCAAATATGGTAAACTAAAATGAGTTTCTTAACAGAAAGAATTAAAAAACACATTTTATCTCTAAAATTAAAAAGTTCCACAGTGGACTGATCGTAAGACACGGTTCCCAGTAGAACACTGAAGTCAAACGTCACTGGCGTGGTCACTGTACGGGAGGTTGACCGATTTGATCAGGCTACGAAGGGACCGAGGTTGCGCGGTATCGGCTCTCGTTAAACTGTTCTACCGTTTTTTTTTTATTTCCAATGAGCTGCACAATCAGTCTTGCCGATGAGCAGACCTAGTGCGTTCTCCAAAGGTGGTATCCACTCTTTCAGAGACCACCACAATGGGTGAGATACCGTTGGTCATGTTAATTTGGACGTCTAGTTTCTGCCACACTAGATGGCAGCACCGAGACTCTATTTGGATGCTAAAGTGCACTAGGAATTTAATTTTGCCGGAAATGCCAAGAGCCAATAAGGCACTCCAGGGATCTTTTACATGCCGCATAATCATACGACAGGGTCGCTGAGGATTTTCTGCATCCCAAAAATCCGGTGTCTGGGCCGGGGATCGAACCAACACCTCCTAGAAGTATGAAGGCCTCAGCACGGATCAATTTAGTAGTCCGATGTGACGAAGTTAACTACGCAGTTGATGAAAAATAAGAAAGATGTCATTACGTTCGGGGTACTAAGCTGCTCAGTGGTTGAAAATACGGCGTATGTCATTACGTTTGGACTACTAAAGGATATTTATGGTAACCCGTGCAGAGGCCTACTCTTTTCTAGGAGGTGTTGATCGAACCCGCAGACTTGGGCTCAGAAGGGCGACGACAAACCAACTGGGTTACCAAAGCGGGGCATCCATCCCCTTCGAAAAGGGTCAATGTGATGTTATGTTTTCGGATCATCCTCGGGGATGTTTCCCAGATCGTCAGCAATAGCCCATTGAACAGCTCTAGTGTGACTTGAATAAATAACTACAACCACCAGAATTTAAGTATGTGACCTTTCATGTAGATGGATGTAGTGACACTATCAAAAGCAAGAAAACTTTGAATAATTTTGGAAACCCTTTTTTATAGTATTTCAATAGTTTGTATAGAATAGCTTAGTGCGTATTTCACGATTTGAAAAAGGTCGTATTATAAATTTTTTTATTTTTTTAAGAACTCATCATCTTCTTAGTTGGCCAGACAGCCCCATGTGAGCCAATGCCTTCCTCTGAAGATTTCTCCATTACGACTTTCGATCTATCTTTGATCTCCATTTCTTTTCATTACTTGCAAGAAAGTCAAACTCCACTGAGTCAGCCCATCTCAACCGCGGCCTTCTCCGCTTTCTTGTCCAGTGGGTCTGAGAAGCAGTATTTTTTTATTGTATTGCCATCACTCATTCGAATCACGTGGGCCATCCAGTTCATTCTATTTATTTTAATGTATTTAATAATATCAGATTGTTCGTAAATCTAGTAAAGTTCAAAGTTAAATCTCCTTCTCCAGTTATTGTTTTCATTAAAATCACCAAATATACTCCACAAAGTCTTTCTCTCAAATATTGCGATACAATTTTCCTCCAGTTTTGTCATTGTTCAAGCTTCAGAAGCGTATGTCAAGACTGGAGTTTTGTAGATTAAGAACTTTGTTTTTCTAGAAAGAAACCTAGATTTAATAAATCTTCTCAGCCCATAGACAGCCCTATTTGTCAGACAGAGTCGGTTTTTTTATTTCAGGAGTAATTCTGTTGTCAATGGTAATTGATCCTAAGTGGGTAGAACTCCTAACTGTTTCAAATCTATAAGAATTTATTTCAAGATAGGGGTTTGGGACTGTTTCTTGAGAATAGCATATATTTTGTTTTCTCTACTTTTATGACTAAGCCCATTCGCCTTGCAGCCACCTCAAGGGCTTTTTTAAGAACTATTCGGCCTTTTTCCTACAAATTATAAATTTTGTCATCTAAAATTAAGTAAGTTAAAATAGTGAACAAATTTGCATACCTTACGATTCAGACTTTTTCCGATCATTAGTAAATAAAGTAGCAATAAATAATTATTTAAAAAAATTTAAAAAAGAATTAGCATTAGTTGAACAATTTTTATAATTGTGTGCAATAAGTTTCTCATTCACTTATCATTCAAGAGCTATGATGAACTAAGTAAAATTTGAAAATAATTAAGAAGTTCGAACTTTCAACTGCAGTTCTGTCTGAACTACTGGGACCATATTTTCCAGATTGTAGTCATTAGCATATTTTGGTAGTCAAAAATCAATTCTATAGGGAAAAAAGGATACGCTTATTAAAAGAAAGTGTGATTTTTCTGTCTATTTTTGTAATTTTTAATAACATTTGCCCTTATTAATTAATTAACTTATTAATTAATTAAGGTTAAACCCTAGATCATTATGATCGCATCATAGTAAGTTGAAATTTGACCATTATATGAAAAGTAAATAAGGTGTTCTCTAATTTATTTTACACGCAACATGTACATTGCGCAAAATTATTAAAACGAACAAACCTGAATAACTTTTAATCTAATGATTGGATTCACACGTTCTAAGACTCCTTCTTAAAGGTTCGAGAGATGGACCTCAAATATGTTAATTAAGTAATGCAAACGATATTTTAAGTTACGAAATCAGGCAGAAAAACGTACTTTCTCTGAATGAATATGCATTTTTTTCCCGACGGATTCGCATTTCTGAGCCCTAAGATATAGGGTGCAGCCGCAATCTGGGAAACGTGGTCCCAATAGTTTGACCAGGAGAATGGTCAAATGTTTGAACCCCTTAATGTTAATTTTACTTTTTGCACATTTCACCATATCTCGGGAACTTTTTAAGCGAATTGAAAAAATTTTGCACACAACTATAAAATTCGTTTCTCAAAGATATTCCCAAGCAAAAAATGGCTTTTAGTAAATTTTTATAATTTTTTATTATTTTATATTCAAAGAGAATTTGAATTATAAGGTATATAAATTTTTACTTCACTTCAGAGAATGCAATTTTACATGGCAAAATACAAAATCCTAATCAGAAGACAATTGAACACGAGAGTCAAGGATCAAGACGCAAATAATAATGTTTAAAGCAGCTTATTTCACTCTAAAAATTAGGCATCTCCTGGTAAAAATGAAGACCTAAAACTATCAGTATCCACAAAAAGTTATCGGAATAACAATAATAAGAAATTAGTATGAAGACCTATATAAATATAATTACAAATCAAGATATTTTTAAAAAAACTGGCATTTTTCAGGAACTTTTAAATAGAGTATTAGTAGGGGAGAGTGGGGTCAATTGTAGCATTTTTTACTGAGCTATTTTTAACTAACAAGAAATCCAATTTTATTATTTATATTAATTGACAAACGAGTAAAGTCGACTATCCTCTACTAGAAAAAAAATAAATACCTTATTTTAAATGTTATTATATTAGTTATTAACAATTTTTGACAGTCGTGCACTTGTAACAATTGTCCCCACTTACGGGGTCAATTGTAACAGTTCATAAATTCAACTAAAACATAGTTAATTTTACTTATTATCATAGTTATGATTTATTTTTTTATTGATCAAAATAGTAGTGATATTTTAGGAGTAAAAATAATAATGAACAGAGACCTAAAGGGTTAAACTTTTAACTTTAAGGGGTTAAAAATTTTAATTTATGCTGTGAAAGGTAACAAATAAAATAATGCGCATGCAACATAATATAAATGATATGGGAAACTATTGGTGGTTCTTAAAGAGTTAAGTAATGGTTTGTAAACATAAGATTATTTATTTTCAGCTGTTACAATCGTCCCTTTACTTTTTGTTACAATCGTCGTCCCCAAGACGCCATTTGAGCTTCATTTGTTAAAAAACAATGCTAGTTAATTAACAAAACTAATTTTTTTTTATTGAAATGTTAATTAAGGTGTCCACTTACATATTCGGTTTATAATTTTTATTTGTTTAAGCAAAATTACTTTGTTACAATATAATATTCTAATACCAAAAAAAGTACGTGCGTAGCGTGAAAATATCTTTTGTGATGTAACTCTTTCAAAAGTACATAAAAATGGTGTACATGTAGATTTGTTAAATACACCTTGTGAGCCACCTAGGAACCAAATCTAGAACCCGACACTCGAAATTTTTGCTCGGTTACAATCATACCATGTTACAATTGATCCCACTCTCCCCTACCCCTTTAGCTTGCAAAAAGCGCTTGGAATTTTGAATAATTTTGGAAGCAAATCAGATTTTATATTACAAGTATATCTTTCCATTTCAGTTTTTTAAGGCGACCAGTCAGTACGGTGGTCAGGGAGATAAAGCCATAACAAAAAGATCCCGGATTTGAATCCTGGTCAAGTACATGAATGTTCTTTCCGTCTTTTCTCTGTATTGTGTACTTACTGTGGGGGTAAGTTAGCACACACTGCACAGTGGTCAATATATGGGTGAGCATTAGGGGCACATGAAAAGAGGTAATGCGTTTAATACAAGTTTAGAATTTTTAATTTACACACTGAGAAAAAAAATATGGTGAAAACTAACAGAATATGGTAAAATTTAAAGTATTTCTGGCTCCATGGGAACACCCAAAGCCTCGGAAATTTTTTCCAATGATTTTGGTAGTGATTTTGGTAAAATTAACAATAATATATGGTTTTATAATGTGTGATGAAATTCGGTAAGTGTAGTAAAATTTGGTCATTTTCTCATGATGCCTGAGAGCATGGCATAAAAACCCTTTATTTCGTAAAATTTATTTTTCAGTTTCGTATCTTTTATTAAGTGTGTGGTAATAAGTACTATACTTTTGAAAACCAGAATTGCTGGTAAACTGTTACTATATGAACAAAAAATTACGAAATAAATGGTTTAAATACCATATATTTTCTTTTCTATTATCAGAATTATGTTTGTTTTTTTTACCTGAAATGTCATTACCATACAGTACCGTAATTTAACCATATTTTTTTCTCCGTGTACCATTATATGGTTAAAACTGGTGACGTGTTAAGGAGTTAGATAGATTTCAAAATTTCTAAATAATCAAATTGTTTTAAAAAATATTTGTAGAATATACAAAAAAAGAAATTTCCCAGAATTTTCAATCAATCTGAAGATAAAACTCTTAAGAGGAGAAACCTTAAGAAACTCTTCTTATTGGGCTCGAATCTCTGGAGCAAAAAAATAAAAAATAAAATTTCCTCAAAACTCTGTTTTCGAAATCGGTGGATGCAATTTCTCAAAAAATAATCCATTGATCTTACAGAAATTTCGCACACTTCTTCTAAACAAAATTGACTAGGTATTGAAAAAAGGGTATTTCATTCTATAAATACAACTTATTTTACAAGGCTATATATGATCTAAAGCTCATCGAATATTGTATATTTCGTATGAAACTCTGCCAACAAATTTTATTTAATTTTTTTTTAAATTCTACGTGTAATATCTTTTCTCTCATTTTAAAAACCAAGTAAAAATAAGTTTTAAAAATAAGTTTTCAAACTGGCATAAATTTCAAGAAGCAGAATGTACAGAAATATAGTTTAAATAGTTATCAAAATTTAGTTTGAACTATAGCAATATACAGTCCCTGGCCAAATTATTAAACGCACTATAAGATTCTATGTAAAATCTTAATTAACAGGCAGGGCTCGAAAAACAGCCCGTCCGCCCGTCTTCGACGGTCAAAAATTCTCCGCGGACAACGAATTTCTCGAATCCGACGTCCGCGCGGACGGCCATTTTCCCGTTAATGATCGTAATACATTTTCAATTTTTGTAACCTTACAAGAGTCTTGTAAGTTACAAGGCAGCAAAATGACCCACAATACAGCAACATACTGCGCATTTATTGATGTTTTCTCTGTCTGAGAGTACTGCAGCGGTTGAAAGGGGCTTTGCAGCAATAAACTTACAAAAAAACACAATACATACNGCGCACTGTAGTTTTTTTAATAATTACATGTTTTGCACGAGTTTATATGCAATACATATTTAAACAAACATGTAATGGGGTTTTACTCAAGAGATTTTTTGTATTTATTTTTTACGTATTGCATTACAATGTCAACCAATGGATACACGAACGTAAACAAGTGCAAACCGGTTTCAGCAACGTCAAGACAATAAAGCTTTATAGTATCTCTTGATAATTAAGATTTTACATAGAATCTTATAATGCGTCTAATAATTTGGCCAGAGACTGTACATAATAAAAATAAAAATATTAAAAATATTTCTTCACCTCGCTACGGATTAGAACTTTTCAGCTTTTTTATCAGTTAACAGATTAAAATTCAAAACCTTTCCTAAAATTATCATAATTTAAAAAAAGAAAAATGAGTCAATTCTAGTTTTATCCGTCTTATACGCCTCCATTCATTTTCTGAAAGACAGCATGATGCTAAAAATGTTTCGAAGTGTTGTATATTTTATAAACAAATTTTTACTAAATATATTTTTGAATATTATTTATCTATCATTTTTTAACTGAAAAATATCTATAGTATTTTAAATCGCAGTGTTTTTTTTATCTGAAAAATGCATGAGCTTAAATAAATATTTTTCTTTCCTTAAAACATCAGCTTTTAAAAAACTCGCATTGCCCCAAAGGGGAATTTCATTGTATTTTTATGCAAGAAGAAGAATCTATATTTTATTAAAAACTTCTTTTATCAAAATTTAAACATCAGAAACTTAATATTAATAAATACATACATGATGAATAGAAATACGTATTTAAGCAATGGAAACTAAGCAACTGAAACAGATATTTAAGAAAGTAAATATTTCCGCATCCTTTTATTTCGTAAGGACTTGATTTAAATTTTCAACGTTTTCAATATTAATTCCCAATATCAGTTAATATTTATGTAAAAAGAATACCTCTTGATATGACAATAAAAAAAAGATACTCAATACACTTTTTTTATTATACGATTACAAGAACACGAAGGACTTTTTTAAAAATAATAATATTAATGTTAACCTTTTTGATTGCTTGAGAAACTATACGATAAATTTATTTCGGATTTTGAAAACCAAATACTAAAAAACTATAATTATTGCAAGTTATTTTTGCATTAAACTATCTTTTAGCTTGTTTTTTTTAATTTTGTGAAAAAAAATTCCTCGATTTACGATTCCTCGATTATTATACGATTACAAGAACACGAGGGACTTTTTTAAAAATAATAATATTAATGTTAAGCTTTTTGATTGCTTGAGAAACTATACGATAAATTTATTTCGGATTTTGAAAACCAAATACTAAAAAACAATAATTATTGCAAGTTATTTTTGCATTAAACTATCTTTTAGCTTGTTTTTTTTAATTTTGTGGAAAAAAAATTCCTCGATTTGCGAAATTATTCTCCATAAAATTAGAAAAAAAGTGTAAGGATAGGATTAGTGATATGATAGGATTACTGTAAAGATAATGTTAAATAGCCTTAGACATTAATTGTTAAAGCCACACACACAGGTTACTTTAAAAAGTAACTGAACTACTAAAGGCATATTTCCCAATATGAAACTAACTGCCCACAACTGAGGGTGAATGGTACAAATCTCTTAAATTTTTATAAGGCAGATAGGCAAATTACTTTTTGTTCGATTTTGTAACTTATTAATTGAAATATTTCCATTAAAGTACAATTAAAAATTAACTATTTTAGTATTCGATCATTATAGCAAAAGATTTTTTTCTTCATTTCTTTAATTTGAAGATTCTTTATTCTTTACTTTAAGCTTACCTATGTGCAATGCACAAAATAAAAAAAGATAGTAACTTAAATAACTTTTGTTTGAATGATCGGATTTTCACAAACTGAGAAACAATCTTAATGCTTCAAAAGCGTGATTTCAAATATGCTAATTAATTAATACTAACATTCATGTGAGAGAAGCAGGCAAAAAATCATACTTTTTCTGAATGAACATACCAGCTTTAGATTGATAACATGAAAATATGGTCCGAATAGTTTCAGCAGAAGAGGTGTCGAAAGTTTGGGTCCCTTAATGTTGTTTTCACTTTCTACACATTTAGTCATATCTCGAAAAGTTTTTAAGCAAATCAAGCATTTTTGCATGCAATTAGAAAATTATTCTATTAATTGCCAATTCCATGAGAAAAATAATGTTCAATATTGTTTTATTTAATAAAGATCGAAAAAAATACGAGGTATACGAGTTTTTAATGACAACGTTTGAGCAAAACTAACTGAATAGTTCTTGAGCTTTTTAATTTTTATGTATATGGGGAGAATTTTAAATATGTAGCTTTTTTGAAATTTTATAACTCAGAAACTGTTTTACCAATTTCACTCAAATTTATATTTCGTCATTTAAAATTACATAGTTTGTATACTCTACAATTCAAAATTTTCCGAAAAAAACATTAAAAATTATTTTTTACACGGAATTATCTTCTAATGAAATAAATTTATAATTGTGTGCAGATGTGTTTCGATTCACTTAAAAAATTCTTAAGTTATGGTGAAATACATAAATAGGTAATTAAGCAATAAATACTTTGCACTAATCAGTTATAATGTTTAAGGTCGTCCTATTGAACCATCATGATCAGCACTTAATAATTAACATTGACACATAAGTAGGTAAATTAACATTAAAAGTTTGAGCCTTTTAATGTTAATTTACCTATTTATGTGAAATACATAAATAGGTCAATTAACATTAAAAGGCTCTCACTTTTGACTGATCTCTTGACTAAACTACTGAGATCATTTTTCCAGATAGCAACCCAAATCTGTTGGGGGAAAAAGATCAAACCCTTTTGAAAAAAAGGTATGTACATTTAGAAAAAGCACGTTTTTGAGTCTGATTCTGCAACTTAATTAATACTTAACACTTTGCACTAATCAATTATAATGTTTAAAGACGTCCTATTGAACTATCATGATCAGCACTTAATATGTAAAAATCCGAATATTAGAAAAGTTACTCAGGCTGATATAGTGCTTATTTTGCATATTGTAAAGACAACAGTTTTCAAGAAACAACAGTTTTGTATAGAAAAAATTTAAATAACATATAAATGTAATAATATAAAATGTAAATATAAAAATATTATATAATGAATGAATAAATGAAATATGTAGAAATAATGCAAATTCAAAATTGTGATACCAAAATCTTAATGGTTACCATGTAAAGAAAAAAATCAGAATCATATAGTTTTTCAAATTAATAATCATAGTAAAATATTTATAGAGTAACATCTATATGTATTTAAGACCAAGGTTCACTTAAACACAGAAAACCACCAACAAAAATTAGTTTAAAATTTCGGCATTTTTTTTTTCTTTACTAAGCTTCTTTTAGTATTTTTATTAAATTATTTAATGTCTGTAATCATATCAAATTTTATGTTCTATACGATATGGAATTTCCGGTACTGAAGTTAAAGAAAAAAAAAACAAGGGAAGAAAAACAAGGAAAAACAAGGGAAAAAAACAAGGGCACTGGGCCCATGTCCGAGAGTTCGTGGGTTCGAACCCCGCCGGCCGAAGTGACTGATGCACGTTAAATCTGTCGAGTCGCAAAAGTCTTCCATGTTCCCATGACAAATCAATACCTCTGAGGGTACTGGATTAGAGATCAATCGTTCTCTGATTAATTCTCTCTCTGTCAATCGTTCTCTGATTAATTCTCTCTCCGATTAAATCTCTGTCAAAATTACGATCTGTGGATGAATGAATGGATGTATGAATGGGTCCGCCCTATAAACGGGTGCGACGTATGGGTATGGCAGAAGTCGAATTCTTGGCCATAGATGGCGCCACTGGAGACAGGAACAATCGCACCCCCTCTGCCTAAACAGGCATACGTCAACAACAACATAAAATTATAATTATAATTATTTCAAGTTTAAACACAATTTTAGTCGCGTATTAATTGAACTTAGTAAATGTTTTGCAGAAAATGCTTTGTTTTTTAGGATTGTCACGTGTCTAAATTTATAATAGTGATAGTAAATTTACGTTGTAAGAATTTCATTTTTTAAATACCAACTTTATCGTTTAAAGATAAAAGCAGAAATGTCTTTAAAAATTGCATCTGTAACATACACAGCCACCCCGAGCTAGAAATCCGAAGCTTTGCAGCGAAATAATTATACTTAGCGTTTTAAAAAGTAAACCTAATTTCTGATTTAATTGTTAAAATTTGGGTTTAGCATTGAAAATGTGCATTTTAAGCTATATCCTTTTTTTTTTAAAATACGTATTTTGAGCTAAGTCTATTTTCTTAAATAAGCATTTTGAGCTATTCCCATTTTCTTATATACGCATTTGGTGCATGTCCATTTTTAAAACACGCATTTTGAGCTATGTCCATTTTCTTAAATACGCATTTTCAGCTATGTCCATTTTCTTAAATAAGCATTTTGGGTTATGTCTACTTTCTTAAATACGCATTTCGGGCTGTGTCCATGTTGCTAAACTAGTATTTTGAGCTATATTCGGAGTAAAAAACGCACTGATGATATGTTATCTGAAATTTATAAATTATAGGACAGGGGTGGCCAACCTGCGGCTGGCCACCCCTGTCCTATAATACTCGCGGATTATTTGTGGCTTTCGATAAATGTACCCGAGTTCCCTTTTCATTTTTGCGCTATTATATTTGAAAAAATTATTATCGTTCCGTATGTGTTTCAAAATATCTTTTAAATTACTGAGAACAAATATGAAAGACTAAGAATCTGGGAAATTAGAATTAATAGAGATGCAAGAAGATCAGCTCTACAATTAAAATATAAGTCGACGTCGATTACTAAATTTTGGAAATTTGTACCAGAATCGAAGTATCTTGAATTAAAAAAGGCTGCTAGTCGAATTATTTCAATATTCGGAACAACGTACTTAGTGAATCATTTTATTTCACTTTATAATTCATGAAATCCAAACACCGATCAGTATTAACTAACCAGCTTTTCAAAGAATTACTGAGAAGTGCTGTCACCAATTATTCACCAAATTTTAAAGAATTATGAAGAAAAGTAAATTAAATGCGTTTAATTTTTAATATTTAAATTCACTACACATATTTTCTACTATTACTTATATGTTTTCAATAAATATAATTTATGTAAAAGAAAATTTAATACCTTTTTTGCATACCTTTTAAAAATGTATTTAATTGCGCCTCGCAAAAAATTTCAAATTTTGAAAAATGGCTCGACTATCAAGGAGCTTGGCCACCCCTGTTATAGGATGTACTAAACAGAAACGAAATATTTTTCACCCTTTCTTTTCATACTTAAATAAAATAACGCAATACAAAACTTTTTACACAAAAGTCATATTGATCTTTGAAGTTATAAAATGATATAAAAGCTTAAATATCATTACTTCCTGCTCAAAATAAATTTCTGGCATAGGAATTACGGTAACTATAAATGATTAAGCATGAGCAGATATTTTGTGCATATATAGGAGGATAAAGCAATAACTCATGATACGAGGTTATAAAAATGAATTCAACTATTGCTTTGAAAATTGCTTAGAGAGATCTTTATTTGTTTATTTTCAAAATCTGGTGCTCCTCTACAACTTGTTATAAATAATAACAACACCAATCATAAGATAAGAGTATAAATTAACAATAAAATAAATGAAACAGTAATGAAACAGTAAAGAACATCCATACCCCTGAAAATACAATGGAATAGTGATCAAAGCAGATCATTTATTAGTGGTTTGCTTTGGCTTGGTTAATATCACACTAAATAACTCGTTAATATAATTAACGAAATCACTGGTTAATATAATTAACGAAATCACTGGTTAATATAATTAATATCACACTAAAGTTACACGAAAAAGCTATTGATGCCGGTTTGAGATTTATATTTAACCCTTTCCAGTAAAATGATGAGTATAGCTCGTTTTTTGGATATCATACAACCCAATACACTATGACGAGCCATGGAGCCGTGGTGGCTCAGGGGATAAAGTGCTTGCCTCCCAATGACCCGGGTTAGAATCCCAGAGGTAGCTGGTCTACAAGAATTCCGCAGCCGACTCGCACCGACCACAGGACTGAAGAAAGAATTTCCTCAGTGGTAAAAGGATGGTGGGTTAGTCTACCCGTGGGAAGTCTTCGTAGTTTTCTTTTCATGTCAAGCAAATGCCGGTTAGTTCCATCAAAAAGTCCCCCAAAAGGGCAAATTTCTTTCAACGCTTTATCCAGGAGCTCCCTTGTCTTCTGGATTGGGTTCAAAATCACAAGGTTGAACATTGGTAATCGTAAACTCAAAATTGGGTCGGCTGTTCAACTACGGTTACATTATAACTTATCATGCGATTAAGTTACTGTTGAATATAATAATAAATCAGGATTAAAATTTCTAGTGCACTGAAACTAGTGGCACTAGGTTGTTGTTGTTGTTGTTCTTTTTAATAAAAATTAAATGCTTAACATTAAATCTTAGCGGACGGAGTTGGTGATTATTCAAAAACATTACTGGCATATGTTCCCACTAGACTACCATAATTCAGATTGGAAGGCAGATGGCAGTAGTAATCACCCGGCCTTACACCACGCTCCATAACTGCACAAACATGAGCAAATTTTTTCAACTCTGAAAATGTTGGGGACATTATATTAAATTCCATACCACTAAAAACATGATCGGTAATACAGTCCTATCACACAGTATTAACCACGGTCTAGAATACTAATCTTAAGCACTATTGCTTAACTACAGCTTTTAAACTTAAATTCAATTTAAACCAAAATCATCAATTAGGTGAATTTGCTGAGAAAAAATATTCTATATATGGAAATTAAATATAAAAAAAACAATTTTAAGGCAAAAACAATTATTTTATTTCAATTATATCTTAAATACATAAAAAAATTTATTCCCAATTATTATATTTAAAAAATTAATTTCAACAAGAATTTGTTTAAAGAGTTTGTATATTTTCGATCCAGATTAACCATGCTGTTTAGTAGTAAACATAAACTTGGTAAAATTTTATAATTTTATCAAAAAAGTCATTAATTGTAACAATGCTTGTATAATTAGCGATGCCACAAAAACGTTAATTTTATAACCTCTATCTTATTTAATGTAATACAGTGAACTTATAGTTAAGACATGGATTCCAATAGAACACCGATGTCAAACATCATTGGCATCGGTCAATGAGTGGATGGGTGGCCACTTTGACCACTCTGCGAAGGAACCGAGAGTGCATGGTAACATCCTAGTCAAAATGTTCTACCAAAAACTGTTCGACATAAGCATGTGAATAAATAAATCCCACTACCCCCGTGGAAGATGCATAAAACAGACTCCTTAACGTAAACTATTCGAGTTCAGTGTCTTTAAAATTTGAAAGCATCATTAAGGCCAAATTGCCCCCTGAATTGCGAAATATATTTGAAAAATAAATAATTAACCCCTTCCCTAACTTTAATCATACGTTTAAGTAAGCCGATTGAAACTGTCTATTTAAATAAACCATAGAAATGTCAACAGATTATAAGGTCTATTCCCTTTCTATTTGGTAAAAAGTATAGACCTTAAAAGGTCAAAATTATTAAATAAAAGGTGAAATAAATGATAGCACTAAAAGACAATTTTGTAATTTTTTATATTAGAGTATGATAAGAAAACCATTTATTTGGTTTATATTTTTACTAAATGTCTGGTGATAAGAGCTTCAATTTTGAAAACCGGAATTTCAGGTAAACAGCTACCATAAAGAGCGAAAAAATTACGAAATGGTTTAAATACCGAAATTTTTGGTTTAATAACCAGAATTAAATTTACCCTACAACCCATGTAGCATGATACGTAAATGTTCACGAAATTAGTAAAGTCAATATGCTTCTTAATACGTGAAAAAGCTTTTGTATACATATCGTAATATTAACGGAATGGATTTTACTAACTATCCTTCCATAATATTCCTTTCGTTTACTTTACGGAAGATAGACGAAAAAAAATTTACAATTCAGATTTAGTAAAAATGTTTTTTATGTATTTTACATATTGACAAAGCAAATTCATCATATAAATTTTGGCAAGAAAGCTTTTCATAAAGTTTACGTAATAATGTTGACGTATACTTTACCATTTAGATTTTGGTAAAAAGCTTCCGTCTATTGACGAATATTTTGGTATATTTTACGTAATATTGCAGAAGTGAATTTGCTATTCAGATTTTGATTATACTGTATATTTTACATCTTGACGTACAATTTTTCCGGAATTTTTTCCCCATGTAGATCTTTCGTAACATAACTTTGTTGTTGAAAATACTAATATTTCCTTTTTTTAAAACACATTAAAATAATTAAATAATATAAAATGTCTTATTTAAATGAACATTTAACAACTCTTGATAACCAAATTTTTTTAAAAATGTTTTCTTTTTTTCCTCTGCATGTTTCTTCCAGATTTATACAAGTTAATAAATTAAAAAGTTTTTCATTTCACCTAAAATCTCAGACAAAATTTATTTTTTGCTAAGTGAAAAAGTATGTTTATTAAAAAAATACACCTTCATCAAAACGTTATTTTTAACATAGCTTACAATTAATTTTCAAGATAAATAGAGACATTCAACTTACCTCTCATTTTATAAAACTAAAAAAAGTACTTTATGTAAAGAATGCCATTTTTCATTTGTATCGATTCTTTCAACTTAAGCATAGAATACAGGTGAATAAAAGCGGAATAGCTTTGATTAAGTGATACCTTTTTCATATCATGTGTTCAATCTACCGAAAGAATATTACCTTTCCTAACCTCGTATTATTTTTTTTTATCCGATGAAAAATGCTCAAAATAAAATAAAATGTATCTCAATAAAAGAATGAAAAGGATTTAATAAAACTCCTTTTTATGAGCCGGTGACAAAAAATTTCATTTAATGTTAAAGACTTCAACACTTTTCATTTTTAAAGTGGCATACTTTTAAAAGTTAAAATATATATATATAAGATTGCATTATAAAAGTATACCATAATATCGCTTTAAAGAAATATTTTTGGAATCCTCTCCAAAAATAAAAATAGGTACATATTAGGGATCACAAATTAATATTTAAGTGAAAAAAGAGATAAAAATATTATTAAAAACTGGTGAATTATTATCGATATCAATCAGCGCGGAAACGAGATTAATAGCATCACAAGCAGTTTGGTTGTCAGAAGAAAATTATTAGTGTTTCTAATAATTGTTTTTCACCTTTTAATTTCAATTTACAATCAAATTGTTTTATTGCTTTTAAATTCCACCTCTGTAACGAATCGTCAGATTTTAACAACGTACGTTCCCTTCGATGATTTTCCCCTTCATTAGTACATTAAGAAGGTGTTCTGTAATTATCACTTTAGAGAAATACTTTTAGAATCCATATCAGTTATAAAAATAAGTATACATTTTGTATTACAAATTAAAGTTTAAAAAAGAAAAAGACGAAAAAGTTTTAAGAATCTGATGAATTATTAGCGATGTCTATCACCGCGGAGACGAGATTGAAGGCATCACACACAGTTTGAAAGTTTGATAAAATTTAAGAAAATTTTGTTTCACAATAATTTCTTAAATTTCTATTTAATTTTTGGAGAATTTAAAGAAGAGATAAAAATATTATTAAAATCTGGTGAATTATTATCGATATCAATCAGCGCGGAAACGGGATTAATAGCATCACAAGCAGTTTGGTTGTCAGAAGAAAATTATTAGTGTTTCTAATAATTGTTTTTCACCTTTTAATTTCAATTTACAATCAAATTGTTTTATTGCTTTTAAATTCCACCTCTGTAACGAATCGTCAGATTTTAACAACGTACGTTCCCTTCGATGATTTTCCCCTTCATTAGTACATTAAGAAGGTGTTCTGTAATTATCACTTTAGAGAAATACTTTTAGAATCCATATCAGTTATAAAAATAAGTATACATTTTGTATTACAAATTAAAGTTTAAAAAAGAAAATGATGAAAAAGTTTTAAGAATCTGATGAATTATTAGCGATGTCTATCACCGGAGACGAGATTAAAAGTATCACATACAGTTTGGAGGGTTGATGAAATTTACGAAAATTTTGTTTTACTATAATTTCTTAAATTTCTAATTAATTTTTGGATAATTTAAATAATTTATATTGGCGGTTTTTTTCTATTCATCTATGTATAAAAAAAACGTAGTAAAACAACTTTTATTTTGCTGTCAAATAACTTTATGACTCAAAATAAAAGAAAATTTGACCTTCTTAAAATTTTTTAATTAATTTGAAATTATTAAAGTTTAAAATTTTATCGTTTTATACAATTCTAAAATGTTAACAAAAAATAAGGGATTTTTCCATTCTTTGGATAGAACCAAAGCAAAGTATTCTTCTCTAAAAAAAATGATTTTTTGGTTCATTTGATTTAGAGCAGGGTTTCTTAACCTGTGGTTCATGAACCTCTAAGGGGTCCATGAGTTATATTTTGGGGGTCCGCTGACTACTCCTAATTTTTAAAACGTTTGGAAGCCTACCCATTGCTTGTAAAGCGAGCTATGGCAGCTATAATTCCGTTTGTTACAGTGTATCTTTGCAAAGAGGGATTTTCCACACTTGTGACAATAAAAACATAACACCCAAATCGATTGAATGTTGAACATGATATGCACGTTGCTTTGTCGAAAACCATCCCCCAATTCAATTTATTAATTAAGGAAAAGCAGCAGCAACCTTCACATTAAAAATTTTGTATACTATTAAGATAATAAAATTAAATTTCTTCTAATAATTGATGTTTTTTACAATTATTTTTTTCACAGGGGGGTGGTCCGTGACTTCTTAAAAAGTTTTAAAAGGGGTCCATTATATCAAAAAGATTAAGAAACACTGATTTCGAGGGTTGTTGTTGTAGTTCATTTACGTCGCACTAGAGCTGCACAATGGGCTATTGGCGACGGTCTGAGAAACATCCCTGAGGATGACCCGAAGACATGCCATCACAATTTTGATCCTCTGCAGAGGGGATGGCACCCCCGCTTCGGTAGCCCGACGACCTGCGCGCGAAGTCGAGCACTTTACGGTAGCACAGTTTAACGAGGACCAATACCGCACACCCTCGGTCCCTACGCAGACTGATCCAAGTGGTCACCCACCAGCACACTGACCGCAGCCAGTGATGCTTGACTTCGGTGATCTGCTGGGAACCGTGTCTTAACGATCAGTCCACCGCGGGACTTGATTTAGAGGGATCAATGTTAATATTTATATATACTAATATCGATAATTTTTCGATTCTCCGTCTGACGTTTGATCACGATTTATGTGATGCATGTATGCGATGTCAGAACATCCTTTCCTCATCCTTTCTTTTAATCATATGATATATTCTCAATTTAAAATACTATTTGCGATTTAAATTTTTAATACATGTTTGTTATTTAAAATTTTCATTCTTGTTAAATTTGATGATTTAAATGCATTTAACATATTATAAATTAAACATGCATAATAATTATAAAATTAACGGAGCAAATTGAACTTTTAAAATTTTTCGATTTCTATAATTAGCTTTTCTATTTGAATTATTATTATTTTATATTCCGAACTTACTTAGTTTTTAATTTTATTTTTCTTTAGATTGCTTTTAATAACTTAAAAAAATAATTTAAAGAATAAATGAATTTCAAAAAAAATAAAAATAACGCATTTTGATGTAAATATCTTTTCTTCCCTAAGTATAAGAACATTTTATGAAACAAATGAAAATGATTGCTATCGCAGTCAAAATTTTAAATTAAAAATTTCATAATTTTAAAATGTGGTATCGATAACAAGTCAAAATATTAAATTTTGGAATATGAAATTGAAAACTAAAACACTGATTTGGTGAAAATGAGAATTTTGTATAAAACAAATTCATGCTTTTTAAGCTCTTTTCAACTTAACATAGTTAAACACAAAATAAATATGAAAAATATGAAAATTGTGGGAGTAGCGCATTTTTCTTTCAAATCTTAAAATAAAATATCAACGAAATGACCTACGTCAAAGATTTTCAACCTTTTTAGGATCACCACTGTCTTTGCAAGTCAAAAAAGTTACGCTCCCGAGCGAAAAAAAATAACAACTTTGGTATGTTATAAATGAAAATTATTTTCTTACCCATCCCATTTTTTATCTTACAATATTTTTGTAATGATACACTTCTGTAATCGAGCCTTTATGTAATGGAAAATATACCTATTGACTAATGTCTTTCTTTATATTAGAAACGTTTTTACACTAACTTTATTTTTTTTTAAATCACATGTAAAAAATTTTACATCAAAATGAATTCAACACATTGCTTTGCAGTTTAGATTAAATGTTAAATATTGTTTTTCGTATTTGTAATAAAAAATGTGAAATAAATAATGTGACTTCATGAATGTTATCAGTTCAATCATCATAGTTTCAAGCATAATTAATACTAAGTGAAACTTATTTCAAAATTAAATCAGTGAATTACATAATGTAAGTTAACTAAAGAAAATCTTAAAGTAATTATATTTTGATAATATCCCTTTAAAGTCCATTAGAAGAAAACGCATAAATTATAGAAATAAAGTAACTTAAAAATATATGATGGTCAAAACTTCTTCATAAAACTATTTAAAAGTGAGGGGAAAGTGGACAAACATTGAAATACTTTAAAGCTTTCAAATTATAAATTTCAGAATTTTTCTTAAGTGCATGTTTAATTAAGTTAAAGAATAAATTAGCCTTTTAGGGGAAGCTTGTGGAAGTTGAAGTTTATACAATTTAAATTCAGACTACTTTAAATTCATTTTTGTAAATATTTTAAATTCAGGCAAAGATTATGGTGCCATTCAATCTTCAATACGCTAAGCTAAGTGGTTAATTGAGATTCGAAAAAATAACAAATACAATGTGATGAGCAATATACTAATGTAAGTAATAGTTAAATATTAATAATTAATAAAATTAAATGGTTAAATGGGTATTTTTTTGTGCCTGTTAAAAAAAAAAGAGTTCATTCTTAGATTTCATATTCTTAGAAAAAAAAACAATATTTATAATTTTTAATGCTTTCATTTTTACTTAAAACATATTTTTAAAGAAACAATAAAAAAATTAAATTTTGAAACGAGAGCATTTATTTAAAAATTTATCAAAATATTCTGATTTCTTTTTCAATGTTAATGTTTAACAGTGCCCAATTTATTCCCCCTTTAATGTTTCAAATAATTTCATTTTCTGCTTTTCCTTGAAAATTGCTGAATCAAATTATGAGTTAACAAATATTCTAAAAAATATAAGCTCAACTATACTAATATATTGTAATTCACTAATTTTATAAATAATTTACAGGTACTTCATACTTGATTTCAAAAGCAACCTTACAAAATCAACCTCTCAACGTGTACGAAGCTTTATTCATATTTAGAGCAAATCTACTTTAGGGCAACCAGCTTAGCTGTTTTGTGTTAGTTGTTTTTTAGGTGAACAGGTTTTTTTTTCTCTCACTTCAAGCAAATAAGTATATTTCAGGTGTGAATAATTTAATTCGATCACTATTATACTAGCTGAGCTACATGAAGTTGAAATTGTTTATTAATGTATTAATGAGGTTATCTTGGTGCAGAACATAACCTCAGTTCTAAATCAGGTGTTTTTTACATCTGTCAAGCTCAAAAACACCTTATGTATCTATAAAGGTTTATAGCAGGGCTCGAAAAAACTCAAAAATTTTACCCGTCCCCGAGGACGGCTTGTCCAACAATGTACCCGTCCTCCTTTGAAACTAACCCGTCGCTTCTAAACAAATAAAAATATAATTTTCTCTTATTTATTACTAACATTTATATAAATTGCACAATGAATTAGTAGTTACTAGGATTACAAATACTAGGATTGCATTATGCAGTAATAAAAGGAATACTAATAATTACTAATAGGAACCTAGTATTTCTTTTATAAAATAATTTATTTCTTTTATGAAATAATTTGTTTCTTTTATGAAATAATTTAAATGACAAATGTCAAGTTATCTGGAATGTCAATTTATCCGAGGGTACTGCCTTTTTTAAATGAATCAAATATGACGTTTGCCAGTTCCACAATCAAGCTAATGATTTACAGAGGTTTCTGCACAAAAATCTGAAAGGGGTTTTCCATGTAGGTAGATGTTCATAATTGCGTTTAATGCTTCTTGTTTAAGACCAGTACGTAATGTTTTTTTTTGTAAGTCCATTGCTGAAAAGTCCCTTTCAACTGCTGCAGTACGGGAGACAGGGAAAACATCAATTCCACCATGCGCAGTATGTTGCTGTATTTCTAGATTAGAGGGTCATTTTAGAAGTGAGGCGCTAAACTCTTGTAAGATAACAAAAATTGAAAATGTATCACCAACTTTAACGGGAAAATGGGCATCCGCGCGGACGTCGGATTCGAGAAATTCGTTGTCCGCGGGAAATATTTGACCGCCGAGGACGGGCGGACGGGTGGTTTTTCGAGCCCTGGTTTATAGCATATTTATTTACTCTGCTGACTATTGCAGATGATTATTAAACTTCGCTTTAAACCCTCAATACATTGTGTTCGTACCAACAAACAGTGCAAATGCTTTGTTTTAGCCCAGACCTGTAAACTCTACTTCTGAACCTCGCTTCTCCATATTTTTAATCCGGTATTATAACAACTTGTGATTTTCGAATCATGCATTTTAATAATCATTTGTGACTTGATTTATTTCTGACAATTTCATCTTTGTTTTTAAAAAAAAACATTTGCAGCGCCTTTCTACATAGTTAAGAAAATCACGATATTTCTAACACGATCATGATATTTTTCATACGATATTATTTGCAAGTTTTGAACTGCGCATTTTAATCATCAATTTTTTTATCCATTTCATTGCCAATCCAGGTTATTTTTCAGCATTCTTTTTACAGTTATTGCAACGTATTTCCAGTTATTTTTAACTATATTAACACAATATTATAACACGAAAAAAATTCAAACATGGGTATTTAAACTGTTTACTGTTTTTCAACGTATTACTTTTTTTTGCAGCTCAAAAAAAAAAAAAAAGTGTTCAAAATCCATTAAGATTCAGCATTCCTAAAATCTCTTATAATTTACTAATTATAAGTGTCCTAAAAGTCAAAAGTATTCTGAACTGAATCCCAATTAAATGTTGAAACTCATTTTGAGCTATATAAGTTTTTTTTTTAAATCATTTTAGACAACATAATTTTTTTTTAATTTAAAATATTTAATTCGCATTTACATTGTTCAATAAATATTTTCTTGAACATAGTTTATTTTAAAATAAACTTCTGTGTTATGCTATATAATAAAAACATTTCGATAAATGTTTTTTGATAAGGTAGTTTGTTTTTTTTCTTTTAAAAGTATCAGTTTGGTAATCTTCTGTCTTTAATGAATTTTATTATTTAGAAGAATTTAATTTTATACAAGTATATTACTACATTGACCGTGATATTATAATTTTATTTTATAACCATCATTTAGCAGCCGACCCAATTTTTTGGGTTTACGACTACTACTAACATTAACTCTGTAGCCTCACAATTTTAAACCCAATCCAGAAGACAAAGGAACACTTGGATCAAGTAATGGGAGAAATTTGCCTTCAGGGATGACTTTTTGATGAAACTAATTCACAATTGTATTACTTATTGAGGAAAACCACCCACGGTTAGCCTAACGGCAAGGGGCCTGTAACCCGTGATCTATCTACCACTGATGGTAATTTACGTCAGCTCTGAGGTCGGCGCGAGCTGGGTGCGGAAATCATTTCGACCATCCATCGCTTTGATTCCAAACTTGCTCACCACATTAGAAAGTTAAAGGTAATAATAACTGATAGAAAACAAAGGAGAGCAATGCCTAAAACAGAAAAAGGCAATATACATTAAATATAGGCTACAGTGAATTTTCTAACCTGCTTCATATCATATAATCGATTATAGCGACAAGAAAAAAATATTTTTTTTAAAAAATGACTTCTAAATATTCTTTAGCATATGTATGTTTTTAGAAATTTTGACACCTATCTTCGACTTGAAATTCATATCAGCCTCAGTGTCTAAAGCACTAGTTGCTCTCATGATTTGTGTATCACAGCTGCTGTAAACATGTCTAAATACTTGGACATGCGGCCCTTCATGGGTCAACCTGTTGTACAAGTGGCCCTTTATTCAAAAAGGTGGTGCATTGCTAGTTTAAACTAAATTTCTATTGTGTTATATTTATTTCAATCCTGCTGTAAAAAAAGTTGTGCATTACTGGTATCCCAGCACAAAATTATTAATGCTTTTTCGACTAAATACATGAATAGCTAAGACCTGAAATACAAAACTAGAGCAAAGGAAGATTCTTTGTGTAAACAAAAGTAACAAATTGATTTTCTACACTCGCGTATGAGCGAAAAATACTTTTCAAATGAGCGAAAAATACTTTTTTTCTTTATACTGTTAAAGATAAGGTAAGCTTGAAACTTTTAAATTGTCCTTCTCTCCGAAGACTTCAGCTACATAAAAAAGATAGGTTCCTTGATTGACACATTTTCTTTAAAACCAATTACATGATTAGGAGCTACATCAGTTACTAATTTTCAGCGTACACTTGCAAATTGAACATTTATAACTTAAAACAGTTTTAAGAGTGTGATTTGTACTTGACTCAGTGTGTGTTTTATTTATTTCATGTTCAAAAGACTTAGTTTGATTTTTAAAGTATTCGTGTATTTTAAGCTTTAATGATGCAACGAAGCTAGTAAAAGAAGCAAGAATCCCCAAAGATTCTTTGAAGACTTTATGACCAACTTAAAAAGTTATAATTTATTTTTATTAAGTTGTTTAATTTATGTTCCCCCTTCCCATTTATAGATAATTGAAAATGTAATGGGATTCTTATTTATCAAAGAGTAAGTCACTTTAATTTATTGATTTTAAATAGATTATTGCAAATGGCACTTAAGAACACTTGTCAAAGGAAAAATTTCATTAGCTTCAAAATTAAGATGCAAAAATTCTACAAGTTTTATAATGAGTTTAATTTTATTTTAGATTAAATGAATAATTTGTTTTCAAGCGGAGTAAGTTGTTCTATTCCAGCTCATGTTAAAACTTCTACATTTACATATTGAAGGCATAATAAAAAATGAATTCCAAGAATAACTTTTGATCTACTCTAATGATATGATTTTCAAGTTTTCAGTCTCAATTGTTTGAAGACTTAACCTTAAATATGTTAAGTAATGCTGACAATAATTTAACTCTTGAAATCAGACACAAAAATGCACTCTATCAGAATAAATATTTTTTATCAACAGGTTTTAAATTCTGATCCTTAAAATAAGGGGGGGGGAATAGCCGTAATCAAGAAAATATTATTCCAATATTTAATGTGAGATAGCATTTAAAAGTATGGAATCTTTCATGTTAATTTCCCATTTTGCGCGTTTCGCCAGATCTTGAGAACTTGATAAGTGAATCAGAAGTTTTTGCACACAATTATATAATTCATTTATTCGAATATAATTTGTATGCAAAATAATTATTATTCTTTATTTTATCTAACGAAGAGAATTTGAATTGCAAGGTATTAGTTTTTCAGTATATAATTTTAAATCACAAAATTTTAATGTACTTGAGAAATCAATAGTTCTCAAGAAATCAAGTTTTAAATAAACGACTTTTTAAAATCTGTTAACTCAGAAACTATTCAATCAATTTTGTTCAAATTTCGTGCTTTGAGATTAATTTAATAACTTTTATTTTCATAACTTATTAAATTACTTTTGAATTATCTAAATTCATTTTTAATTCTTTTTAATAAAAAGCGTAAGAAACAGTAGGGAAAAAAAAGCTGTAATATTAAAGGAAATTGGTACTAACACCACAGTACAAATAAAATAAAAAAAGATGATGCACACTTAAATATTTCATGAGTTTAATGAGTATTGCACATTTAATGGATGTGGATTATACAATAGAGTAGATGATATCACATAAAGCAACCAGAAAACTCTGCACTACTTTCCACCAGGTGGCCTTCTTGATCTCACTTCTTGTTAGATTTCAGGAGGAGCTTCAGCATTGGGTTGCTCACGGGCCTCTTCTGAAACTTAATACAAAAAAAACTTTTGATTTGTTAAGAAACATAAGAAGTAAACTATAAAAATTTGAAAACCTGTTTTAATTTCATTAATCACTCTTTAGTGGTGTGCATTTGCTCAATAAATCAAGTGACTTTTAGCCAGTTATCGTTCCATTTCCTCATATTTTTCTTAAAAACCTAATATTTAAAATCATTTTAATTGAAATCAATCTTATTTAAAATCATTTTAGATCACTTAAAAATTTTTAATTAAAATATTTAATTTGCATTTAAATTGCAGTTTTTTTTTCATTCGTGAACACAACTGTTAATTTATTTTAAAACAAACTTTTGTGTCATGCAATATGATTTAAAAAAACATCACTTTTGTCTATCTTTATATACATATGTATATTTTTGATAAATCTATTTATGATAAGATTTTTATTTCTTTTTTTAATTATTTTAAAAGCTTCAGTTTGGTATTCTTCAGTTCTTAATTAATTTTATTATTTAGAAGATTTTAATTTATTGCAAATGTGAGATTGGTCAAAAAGCGAGTAAATTTTACGAGTGTGCAATTGTTTAATAATAAATTCCAGACAATTTAAGAAAATAAATATTCAGTTCACACAATTTGACTTTGTAAATTGTGTACTGAATAATTGTAAATTGTGTACTAATTTATTAATATATTAATGATTACATTGATACTTAACATTCAGTAAAAAGTAAAATTTCCAATTGAAAAAATAAAGCTGGAAATTATATTTCTCTTCAGTTCACACAATTATTATTTGAGAAACTAACTAGTTTAGTAAATTAAAACTACTGAGAATATACATTAACATTCCATTTCTTTAATAAATACTATTACATGATTTATAACAAATATATCAGAAACATGACTTTATAAATTATTTAGAAAAGAAAATAAACTTTTACAATTGGAATCACTATGTTCATATTATAATCTAGTCTAGCTAGATCTGTGTGGGACATATCAATAACTGGGAAGTACAAACATATAGTAGCTCCTCAACATACAAAATTTGTTATTTTAGATTGAAAAATTACACAATAATCAGAAACTAGTTACATAATTATTTTTCATTACGTATGAATTTTGCATTTTATAGCACAAATAACAGCAACATTTTTTTTAAATTTTGGTGCTGAATTCATTAAGGTAGTAATAAAAAAACAATGCAAAGTAAAACAAAAATATCAACTTCATAAACTAATAAAAATAATCAGCAAAACTGATTAAACTGTGAAGTTATAAGGTTCAAGAGCTAAATTGCAAATTTAACATCTTTCATGCACTCTGCTCAATTCCATTACTCAACATTTGGCTTTCTATTTGTTTTTCTTTCTTTTTTTTCTTCCCTTTTAGTAAAAAATTACATCTTTCACCTACTTTTTAAGAAATTGCAAGCATTAAAAATTATGAAACATTATTTTTTAAATAGTTTTATTTAAAAGGAAATGGTATGAAAATAGGCCTATTTTGAACGAGTTCTTATATGAAACAAGAGCATCTCAGACCATAGGGTATACTAAGTGTGCATTTCGTTCTAGTGTTGGTTGGCTTTCGTGTTAGTTGAAGAAGGCGGAATCGCCAAAGCACAGCAAATAATAATTTAAAAACTGATTATGAAGGTTTGGTGATCTAGAGCAGGAGTGATCCATATGATTTAATCAAATCTAGATCAATTGTCATATTAGAATTACTTTTTTTTTTGATGAATCTATTTTTGATAAAATTTTTATTTATTTACTTCATTATTTAAAAAGCATCAGTTTGGTATTCTTCAGTTTTTGATGAATTTTATTATTTAGGAGATTTTAATTTTTTGCAAATATATTACTAAGTTGATGTTTAAACATTAAAAATAAGAAAAATTTCATGAATAGATAAAAAATCTCCATTACCAAGAGAAAAGTTTTTACTAGAAAAATGTAATTTTCTTACATATGTAAAGATTTAAAAAAAGCAACAAAAAAAAGGAAAGAAAAATATATATCAAATTGCAAACTTACCACGATCCTTTATCTTCTCAGTTTTCCCAATGCCCTCTCCAGTTATGGGGTTGCGCATAACTAAAAATTTAAGCAACATGCAATAAAAATTAACAAAACAATGTTAAAGAGAAACAAGAACTAAGCAAACTAATAATTAAAAAAACGGTAGTAATAAAAAAGCAATGCAAAGAAAAACAAAAATGTCAACTTCATAAACTAATAAAAATAATCAGCAAAACTGATTAAACTGTAAAGTTATAAGGCTCAAGAGCTAAATTGCAAATTTAACATCTTTCATGCCCTCTGCTCAATTCCATTACTCAACATTTGGCTTTCTATTTGTTTTTCTTTCTTTTTCTTCTTCCCATTTAGTAAAAAATTACATCTTTCACCTACTTTTTAAGAAATTGCAAGCATTAAAAATTATGAAACATTTTTTTTAAATAGTTTTATTTAAAAGGAAATGGTCGGAAAATAGGCTTAGTTTGAACGAGTTCTTATATGAAATAAGAGCATCTCAGACCATAGGGAATACTAAGTGTGCATTTCGTTCTAGTGTTGGTTAGCTTTCGTGTTAGTTGAAGGCGGAATCGCCAAAACACAGCAAATAATAATTTAAAAACTGATTATGAAGGTTTGGTGATCTAGTGCAGGAGTGATCCATATGATTTAATCAAGTCTAGCTCAATGGTCATATTAGAAATATTTTTTTTTTTTGATAAATCTATTTTTGATAAAATTTTTATTTATTTATTTCATTATTTAAAAAGCATCAGTTTGGGATTCTTCAGTTTTTGATGAATTTTATTATTTAGGAGATTTTAATATTTTGCAAATATATTACTAAGTTGATGTTTAAACATTAAAAATAAGAAAAATTTCATGAATAGATAAAAAATCTCCATTACCAAGAGAAAAGTTTTTACTAGAAAAATGTAATTTTCTTACATATGTAAAGATTTAAAAAAAGCAACAAAAAAAGGAAAGAAAAATATATATCAAATTGCAAACTTACCACGAGCCTTTATCTTCTCAGTTTTCCCAATGCCCTCTCCAGTTATGGGGTTGCGCCTAACTAAAAATTTAAGCAACATGCAATAAAAATTAACAAACCAATGTAAAAGAGAAACAAGAACTAAGCAGACTAATAATAAGAAAAAGGTGGTAACAAAAATGCAATGCAAAGTAAAACAAAAATCTCAACTTCATAAACTAATAAAAATAATCAGCAAAACTGATTAAACTGTAAAACTATAAGGCTCAAGAGCTAAATTGCAAATTTGACATCATCTTTCATCCGCACTGCTCAATTCCATTACTCGACATTGGCTTAATATTTATTTTTATTTCGTTTATTTCTTTTTTCTTTTTTTGTTCTTCCCTTTTATTAAAAAAAATTACATCTTTCACCTACTTTTTTAGAAATTATAAGCATTACAAATTATGAAACACTTAAAGAAAAAGAAAAAAATATATCTATTCAAAAGGGTATGGACGGAAAACAGCCTTATTTTGAACTACGAGTTCTTATATGAAGCAAGAGCATCTCAGGCCATAAGGAATATTAATAGCGAATTTTGTTCTAGTGTTGATTGGTTTTCGTGTTACTTGAAGAAGGCTGAATCACCAAAACAGCAAAATAATTGAAAAAACTGCTTGTGAAGGTTTGGTGCTCTAGTGTAGGTGTGATCCATTATGATTTAATCAAACCTAACTCAATGGTCATAATAGATATAAACTGCAACAGGATAAAATTGTGCACACAAAAAAATAGCCTAGATTGGTCAACAGCTTGTATCTTATTTAATAGCATTGCCAAACCACACCCTGAACTAATGATTATGATAAATCCTCAATGCTCACTAGATTTTCCACTCTCTTTCACATCTTTCTTAATTTTTTGTTACAAAAATAATTATATTCCAAAAATTCTGAAAAACTGGCTATCCAGAAATCTGTTTTAATTTCTCCAAACTTAAATAAGAGTAAAAGAAACACTACATAAAGAAATCTTCAAGTCATTGAAGCACTTAAGATGAACCTTCCTTAATCAGCATTTTTAACATTTATATATAGTTACAACTTAAGGAATATGTATATTCAACTAGGATATTAATTAACGGAATATAATTTCGGAACAAATGTTCACAAATTTTGCAGTTTGTATACAATACTTTTTTAATTCTGTACTGCTTTTATTATTCATTATCTTTAAAACTAATTAAGATTTCTTTTTTAAGAGAATTTTTAATAATGAGTTACAATAATTATTGTAGTAAAATATTATATGTATAGTAGATTAATAATTTGGTATCACTATATTTGAACTGATATAAAGCAAATTTTTATAATTTCCATAAAGCACATTTTTAATGTTACACACTTCTTAGCAGTTTTTTTAATTATTTAGAAAAAGTTTTGTTAATTATTATTTCTTTTAAGACCCAATCTTTCACAAAGATTTTGCTCATTACGAACCAGATTAATAGTAAATCAAATTAAAAGTGCAATTAAAATAAATTGTTTGGTTTTAAGGCGAGGGTGAAATTTAGAAATTTAAGAACACATGATCTCTAAAAATGTAAAATAATTTTAAAAAAATATTAAGAAACCATAATTAGCTACTTATCTTGTCGCGACTTAAGACTAGCAATACTAATAAAAATATTAATGAACAGAAGAGTTGCTTCTTTATCAATTTTGATTTTTTATGCAAAAATCTATACAAATCTTAAATGAAGGTAAAAAATTTCAATTAATATTGTTTGTTAACTAATTTTGTCAAGCACTTCAGAAAAAAGAATTTTTTTCAGAACATTTATTTAGAATTCTTTTGTTCTAAGCTTATTGATGAATTAGGATATTCATCAGTACAGTCATTACGCATGTGCAAACCTGGGCAGTATCCATGGACCCTTGAGAATCTTACTTTTTATAAATTGTATCAAAAAAAAATAAAAACAACATTGTCCTATATATATTTTAAAATAAATATATTCTATTGTATAAAGTGTACATTTTGTATTTCTTCCTACAAATAGTGATTATCATGCAAACACTAATAATTTGTATAGTTTATTACCAGGAAAACTTAAAAAGGCAAGCAATATCTATTTTTCAACGTTCCAATGATGTTTTTAGGTACTCATATCTCACTTACTACTCAATTTGTGCCAGAAAGATTCATACACGCTTGTAAAATAAATTAATGTGAGTAAATTTTATTTTAAGTTATGCCACTAAAAATGCTTGATCAACACCAACTCTGTTTAGCATTTAAAAATGGCTTAAGTAATAATTGAAAGAGTTTAGAATTACAGATCACTATGACACAGCAACCTTTTAAACTGTTATGGCTGATGTGCATTTTAGGATGTCTTAATGACTGCTAAGTTTGACAAAATATTTCATACTATTTCATTTTTTTTCTTGTTTTGTTATACTTTACGTTTTTTTTTAATTTGATTATTTAAATTGGCTTCCATAGATTTGAAAATAATATTAGAGTATTGGCACTAATTAGAATCTCTATTTTTTTTTTCAAAAAATTATGCAGTTTAAAAATGCTTTATTTTATGTTCATCTAGTTTTTGGGGTAATCAAAATTTGTTTAAATTACTGAATATCTTAAAAATTTTATTTCACGTTTGTGAAGTTTTTTAGTTCGATTTCAAACAATGAGACATGTTATGAAGCCCAAAATATTTCAGTGCCCAGGGGCCCTACATGGTATTAAGACAATTAAACTTAGTTTACAAATAGTGTGCACAAACAAAATGAAATGAAATTAATCAGGAATTTAATACTAAATATTTTTTGGAATAGTTTAAAAATTTATAACTTTACTAAGAACATTAAATTTTACATTTTACAAGAGTTTAAGTATGCAGGAAAATATATTTGTGCTAGCTGAACCTATTGCACATACCTTGGACTGGTAAAAGTACAGCACTGAGACCAGTCCAGGATAAAACAGACATACATTTTGATTTCATCAGGCCTAACAAATATAAAATATTTTTTCTTAAAATTTAGTAATTTATCCTCAAGAACATTTAGTACCTATCTATCTTAAGTTCTAATTTACAATAACTTTTTTTTATATTTTATTTTCAAATGAACACAATTGAGGAAAATAATAGCTGTCAACTTTTACAATTTGCGCAAAAGATTTTCCATTGTGATAGTTGAAACACAAAGTAAAAAACATTTAAATTATTATCAAAGTTTAATTTTTGTCAGGTTTTTACACACATAACAAATAATTTTCAGGATTCTTATATAGGTATTTAAAATTTTTTATTTTGTGGTGGTAAAAATAACTTTAAATCAAATTTTCAAAGCCAGAGTAATATATTAAATGATAAAATTGGCATATTACTAGAAATTTTTTTGTAAACAGCATAAAAGTTGACAGGCATGAAAAATTAATCAGGAATTACAAGTTCAAAAAGTTCTCTAGCACGTGCTTGGAAAATCTGAAATGGTCATCAACACTTCAAAATAGTTAAGTTATAACTTTCCTTTCTAACCTCACTTATACACATACATATCACAGGATAAACATTGAATGTTACCAAGAATATTTATTAATAAGGAAGCAACATTAAACTAACATAAAATTAGATGAAATGGAAGAACTAAGTGAAATAGCTTTTGAAATCTTTCTAAATAAGATAAAATGATTGAAACTAATTTGAAATTCAATAAATTATAAAGAAGATTAAACTGTTAACAATCAAACAAAAATCTGGTTAATATCAGGGTTTAAATCACGATTTAAATCATGATTTAAATCACGATTTAAATCAAATGATTTAAATCAAATGATTTTTTTTAAAAAATCATTGATTTAAATCAACTGATTGTTTTTAAATATATATTGATTTAAAAAGTTAAAAAACAGTGTTTCAATTATTGATACTTTTATTATTTTCAGTTTTAAAATTCATTTTAAATAAATTACTACATTAATTAATTTTAGTTAACGAAATTACTTTCTTGATGTATGTTAAATTCCAACACATTTGAAATTTTATTTTCAAAAATCTATTGATTCTTGAGATTGAAAGTACGGATTAAAGTAAACATTTAATGCTGTCTTAATATAGACTTGCATAGCTGTAGAAAGTAATTAATAAACATGAATTTTTTTCAAAAAAAAATTTAAAATAATGTTAATTAAAATTCTACCTTTTGATTAAAAAAGCATGGAATTAAAATCTGCATTATATTTTATTGATGTAGGATTGAAAATGAATATTTTAATATAAAAATATATAGAGTAAAGATTTATTTATTTTTTTCATGAACGACTACATTTATAAACACAATCTATTACATTTATTTTGTCATTTTAAAAATCAAGAGGGGAAAAAAGAAGTCACAATTTTAAATTAAAATTATGGTTTGCTAATTGAAACTTTGCTTGAATAGTTTAAGTATAGGGGTCTGTCCAAGCCAAATTTACTACCGTTTAGCGGTACCTTCACAAATTCAACTTTAGGAAAAACTGTAAAATAATTTCACAAAATATTTTTTCTTAAAATTTTATTTCTGTGTCTCGTAAGAAACGATAAATCCATATTTTTAGAATATTTTTGTGTTGATTTTTTAATATAATTTTTTATTTTCACAAATTATGTCTAAATTTTCACAAAATAGGTGCCTCTCAAAAAAACCTAAACAGACCCCTGAAGTACTCTTTAAATTCTCTAATTCATCCAGTCTTTAAATTTCAATCATGCATTTGTTCCAAAATGGTTGCCATGCATTCAAAGTTATGTATTATAACGAAAAATTATTTTAGTAAGTTAGAGCTCCTAAAATATTGTTATAATATAGTTTTAATGTTAATTTAATTTTGACTAAACATTTATAAAGTATNTATTATAACTAAATATATTATTATATATATATATTAAATATATTAATTATTACATATATTTAGTCAAAATTAAATGTTAATTTAATTTTGACTAAACATTTATAAAGTATTTTTATAAATTAAATTTCTTACAGTGCATTTGAATAAAAATCAAAAAAATCTGATTTAATTCAAAAATATCACGAATCCTGGTTAATATGCAGTTACTTTCAACATAATTTATATTATATTATATTATATATATATATACAGTGGAAAGTCGCGTATCCGGAATCGGTGGGACTTCCGAAAGTCCAGATATTAGATTTTTTCGTATAAAAGACCCCCAAGGTAAACAAAGCTTAAAATGATCTAATAAACGATCTGAATTTAAGAAGCAAAAGAAAATAAACATTTTTTTCAGGCAATAATGTTTTAGTATTAGAATGATATATAATCAATCAAAAACAAATTATTACAAAAAAAATAATTATTGCTATTATAAAAAAAAAAAATTTGAAAACGAAAAAAAATTTTAGTTATGAAAATATTAATAAATTGCTCTCTCCACCATTTTGAACTAGAACAATTCAAGCAAGAAGGGGAAATTCTGGTCATTCATTAAGGTAGGTAGGGGGAGAAGAAAAATTCATTTTCTCCGTACTTGTCATTCAAGTTGAGGGCAGAAAAGTGACTAATTCTTATTTTCTCTCCCATCATTGGCTATCAATTAAGCATAAAGGCGTGGCATGCTGATTGGGTTCGCTTTATTTTTTCTTGTTTGACTGAACGTGATTCCCTCTCCACTTTAACATTTGCTGTGTTTACCCTTTTTCACAGTATTTCTTCTTTCCCTAACTGTCTAATAAAAAGGTTCCAGAAAATGCCTCTTTTACTAGCCAGCTGTATAGGCAAAATGGGGGAAGGGGACTCAGTTGTGGATTCCAGCATTCCAGAGGAGGGTCTTCACTAAGGGTAAGGTCTTGGTAGATCTTCTGCTCCCCTTTCTGTTGATTTATGGGCTCAATGCATAAATCACTAGAAGCTAGGAAAGGAAAAAACATGTCAAAAGACCTCTTTTTCTTTCTTTTTTTTTGAAGAGAGAAGATGAAGAAATTTTTATTTTGATTGTTAAAAAGTGTCCAGGAAATCGATCGTTCCAGAAAAGGGACGTCCGGATATGGGACGTTACACTGTATAATTCTCAATTGGTTAAAATTTTTATGAGTTTTACAAGTTAGTATTGCACCATTTTCTAAATTTTGGTACATTAATCTAGTTGATAATATTAAACAAAAATGTCATTTATCAATAACAAAAGATTAATTGTATAGTATAAAGGGAATCTTTAGTATAAAGGAATTTAAAAAACATACTTACCATAAGTTCTCTCAGGAGTAGCTTTTCCTTCGCCAAAGAGTCTACTTTTTGTAGTAGTAGCTCTTTTAACTTGCTCCTTTACAACTCCAGATCCACCGGCGCCTAAGCCGTAACGGGCTAATCCATAAGTTCCGAGCCCTGGCGATCCTAGTCCAGGTGAACCTAGACCAGAAAACCCCAGTCCCGAGATGTCACTGAATCCTAAATCAGGTGGCTCTAAAACTAAAAAATTTAGAGCAATATATTAATCTTAAATAACTAAAGTTAATCTAGTATTAATTTGTAACTAATTCTACAAATTAAAAACAAGTATACTTTTATATTTTCTTTATTTCAAACAAACTAGCTTAATATAAAAAGGTGTAACAAAATTTAAATTGAAAATAGAAATGTGACGAAAATTCCATTTCAGCAGATGTTAAAAGTGTGCTTTAAATATCTTGGTTGTAGTAGTTGCATACTGAGTTTTGATGAACAGAATAAAAAAAATATTTGGGATATACAGTGGAAAGTCGCGTATCCGGAATAGGCGGGACTTCCCGAAGTCCGTATATTTGATTTTTCCGTATAATTGACCTCCAAGGTAAACAAAGCTTAAAATGATCTGAATCTAAGAAGCAGAAAATAAATAAACATTATTTTTCGGGCAATAATGTTTTAGTATTAGAATGATATCTAATCAATCATAAACAAGATATTAGAAGAAAAATAATTATTGCCATTTTAAAAATAGATATAGAAAACGAAAAAAATTCAAAGTTATGAAAAATATTAATTGCTCTCTCCACCATTTTGAACTAGAAGGAGAACGATTCAAGCAAGAAGGGGAAATTCCTGTCATTCATTAAGGTGGGTAGGTGGAGAAGAAAAATTCATTTCCTCCTTACTTGTCATTCAAGTTGAGGGCGGGGTAGTGACAAATTCCTATTTTCTCTCCCATAATGGGCTATCAATCAAGCATAAAGGCGTGGCATGCTGATTGGGTTCTCTTTATTTTTTTTTGTGTGACTAAAGGGGATTCCTCCTCCACTTTAACATTTGCTGTGTTTACCCTTTTTCACAGTATTTCTTCTTCCCCTGACACTCAAATAAAAGGGTTCCAGGAAATGCCTCCTTTACTAGCCAGCTGCATAGGAAAGAAGGGGGAGGGAGGGGACTTGGTTGTGCTCCTTTGAAAACAAATCCCCCCCCCCGCCTTTTTCCTGCATTCCAGAGGTGGAGAGTCATGGTCTTAGTAGATCTTCTGTTCTCTTTTCTGTTGATTTATGGGTTCAATGCATAGATCTTTAGAAGCTGAAAAGGGGGAAAACCTGTCAAAAGACTTCCTTTTTTTTTTTTTAAAGGAGAGGGGAAGATGAAGAAATGTTTGTTTATTTTGATTGTTAAAAAGTGTCCGGGAAATCGACACTTCCGGAAAAAGGACGTCCGGATATGGGACGTTACACTGTATTAATAAAATGAGGGAAAATGCAAAAATACACACAGCGACTGATTATGGTTTTGACACCAAGTCCTGCATGTTTTAGCCAATCTTTTGACTGATAGGCAATTCCAGAAAATCTAAGAAATTAGCAAGTATTTTAATCAGGGGACTCGATGTTAATATATTGTAAATAAATACAAAGATACTTTTAAAATTTCTCCCTGCAATTCCTTTTTCTTTTCAAAAATGCTTTTAAAGTGAACATCTATGTCCGCAAAATGTTAATTTCTCCATTTGAGAAAAAGAGTTAAGTCCATTGGCCAGGGATGAGATTAGCCAAAACGCAAAAAAGCTGAATTTCCACGATAGTAAATTTTACGCAAGCGCAACCCTTTAATAATAAATTCCAGACAGTTTAAGGTAATAAATAATGTGTTGATATACAATTGTGCACTAATCTATTATTATATAAATGATTGCATTGATACTTAACATTTAGTGAGAAAAAAAATTACCAATTGAAAAAATAAAGCTGGAAATTATATTTTTCCTCAGTTCACATAAGAGACAATTATTACTTGAAAAACTACCTGGTTTAGCAAATTAAAACTACTGAGAATATACATTAATATTTCATTTCTTTTAATAAATACTGTTATGTGATTTATAGCAAATATATCAGTAATATTACTTTTTAAATTATATTGGGAAAAAAAACTTTAACAATGGACCGAATCATTATGTTCATATTATAGTCTAATCTAACTAGAGCCCTCTGAAACATATCAATAACAGTGAAGTAGAAATATATAGTAACTCCTTAACATACAAAAATTGCTATTTTAGTTTGAAAAATTACATGACAATCAGCAACTGTTTAGATAATTGTTTTTTATTTGATAAGAATTTTGCATTTTATAGCATAAATAACAGCAATTATAAATAAAATTTTGATGATGAGTTAATTAACTCTTTTTCCAAAAAAAAAAAAATTAAATTAAATCCCTTTTTAAGTGATTGCTTTTGTTTGCTATATCTTTTATGTTTGCTATATTTAGTCGTTAGTCCATCTTCAAACATCTTGTGACAAATCCTATTTTTTCTTCTTTGCAAGCACAGAATGTAAGTTTTGAATATATTCCCTTCCAGTTTCTCTGATGTTGTAACACTTACATATACTAATAATCGTCGTTAGAAAAACAGTCACCTTTATAGTAACTAATTTTAAAAAAAATTTACTTCTTACAAGAATCGCGATAGTTGATCTTAAAATTGCGTGAATATGAATAACAATTATGGATTTTGAAATCACATGAATATGAAACTAGATATACGATTTTGAAAATGAGAAAATACAAACTGGGATATAGAATTTTTAAAACGCGTAAATACAAATCACGATTCATAATTTTTAGATTGCGTAAATACGAATCATGATGCGTAATTTTTAGATTGCATAAATAAGAATTATGATGCATAATTTTTAGAATGCGTGAATGCGAATCCCAATGCCTTATTTTAAAATCACGTATAAATACGAAAATCAATGTTTGATATTATAAACCGCATGAGCAAATCAAGACATTGAATTTTAAACTTGCGTGAATACGAATCGCTACATAGGTTTTTAAAAAGGCGTAAATACGAATCACAATATCGGATTTTTAAATCTCGTAAATAAGAATCGCAACGTACAATATTCAAATCGCAAGAATAAGAATCACAACACGAAAATATGAAAAGCTATGTTTGATATTAAAATCGTGTGAATAAGAATCGAGATATTAGCAGATTCCAGACTTGGGACCTCTGAAAGGCTTGTCAGAAGCAGCGTCGTTTGAACTATGAAAATCGGATCCATCTGGAGGGCGGGTAAAAAATTCGGAAAATCTTATCTGCTGCGTGTAAAAGGGGAGAAAATACGTAAAATAAGTAAAAATGAGAAAGGATTGGTAGCTATGTAGTTTGAATTTTCTGCTTCTCTTTGAAAATCGGAGAATTTTCTGAAAAAGCGGAATACTTATAAAAAAAATGAAATTTTTAGAAAATCTGAATTTTTGATAAAAAAAAGCTGAAATTTAAGAGATAAAAGTGAAAATAGCGGAAATCCGCTAAAAAGCGGAAGAATCTCATCCCTAATTGGCTTAAAATATAAAATTCAAACACAATAGCTAAAATTTGTAATTATTTTTCAACTTACAAATTTTAAATTTGCTTTCGAGAAACGAATATTAACTTACAATTTTAAAAAAAATTGCCACATATGGCTGCTCTGCAAAAGATTTCTGTTTCGTCCCTCAGAAGCTTTTTACATATTGACATACGCCTGCAACGAATAACCTTTCACACAGTTAATTAATTATTGTGCACCACATATCAACGCGAAACACTCTTTCCTCTACGATTTAAATTTGCTTTTGCTGTCATAGTTACGAATTTTAAGACACAAAAAATGGACACTAAAAATTAAGAAGTTAGGGGACCAAATTTCGAAAAATAAGAGTTTTTATTTTATTTCTCAGGACTCAGTTGACTGATTTTTCTTAAATTTTGTATTTTAATCACTATATCCCAATTGCAAATGATGAAAAAATTGTATACCTTACATTTCTTAAGTTTCTCGACTTCTCTTAAATAAAGTAATAATAAATGTTTACTAAAAGTTTTATTTTGCATGAAATTATCTTTACAAAAACGAATAGGAATTGATTGATCTGATTGGAATTGTATGCAAAACTTTTTCAATTTGTTAAAAAAAAATTGGGATATAGTGAAATACGCAAAAACTAAAGTTAACATTAAAGGGTCCTAACTTTCAAGCGCGGTCTTGAAAAAACTATTAAAACAATATTTCCAGATTGAAACTACTATATTTTGGGAGTCAGAAATCTGAATCCTAACTTAAAATATCGTTTGGATTAATTAATTAGTGTATTTGATGTCACCCTCTCGAACCATTAAGAATGAGTCCAAGAACATGAGGATCCGAACTTAAGATTAAAAATTATTCCGGTGGGTCCATTTATTTTTTTGCGCACTGTACATTCATTTAAAGCAGTCATGTCAAAGATACAGCCCGCGGGCCACATCCGGCCCCCGGTTCGTATCAATACGGCCCGCAATTGCGATGTGTCACAGAAAGAAGAATTGTGTTTTTTAGAGCTTTTAGACTTCACTCGATTCCTCTACGGAAGTTTTAAAATGTGCACACTACATTTATAAGTAATTTCGAGAGCAGCGATTGCCTAGACAAGCGAGAGAGACAGTAACGCCATTTCTTAGCAACAGGCGGAATCTTCGCCTGAAATATACTTAGCAGCACAACTTCGGATGGCGCTCCTGCCATGGCTGGCAAACATTCGGGAGTTGTAACTAAATTAAAACAGAAAGCATCAGGGAATTTTGTGGGATTTCCCTGTATAATTCATCAGGAATCATTGGCATCCTAACATTTAAAAATGGATCATGTCATGCAACCTATAATTAAAATAGTAAATTTTATAAGGAGCAGAGGACTAAATCACCGACAGTTCAGGCAATTTTTACAAGATTCGGACGAAAATTTTATTGATGTCCCTTATTTCACCGAAGTTCGTTGGCTCAGTCGAGGAGTAGTTTTAGAAAGATTTTTTCCATTACGTGACTCTATTCAAGCTTTCATGTTAGAAAAAGGTAACCCAATTGATTATGACAATGACTGGTGGATTGATTGTGCCTTTTTGGTAGACATGAGTTAACACTTGACTGATCTGAATGTAAAATCTGATTGTCACTCAAATGTATTCATGTATTCAAGCCTTTGAAACAAAGTTAAGTCTCTGGGAAAATCAAGTAAAAAAATCATATTTTGGATCATTTCCCTCATTTAAAATCATTTGGAACAGTGAACCACAAAGAAATTGGATCAATATTCTCAACTTCTGCAAAATCTTATCAAGGAATTCAACAATCGTTTTGAAGACTTCCACAAAATGAATGAAACGGAATTCCCAATTTTCAACAATCCATTCAATTTTGAAGCTACACAGACACCAGTTCATTTGCAAATGGAGTTGATAAATCTTCAATCGGACAGTATTTTGAAAGAAAAATTTAAAGAGGTTAACGCTCTTACATTTTATGCACAATATTTCAAGAGTTTGGATAACTACCCAGAATTAAAAAAGCATGCAGCACGCATTCTGTGCATGTTTGGTAGCACCTATTTATGGGAGCAGATGTTTTCCGTCATGAAAATAAATAAGAACAAACATCGCGCAAGACTAACGAATAAACATCTCCAATCAATTCTTAAAATAATTATAACAAATATGAAATCGGACGTCAATGAGCTTGTCAAAAACAAGGGAAGTCGGGTATCTGGATCCTCGAGCTCAAAATAATAACCATCTTTTATAACTTTGATATGATTTTTAACAACCGTATATTATAAACTATATAATTAGATAAAGAAAATTTTTTAAAAATTCAGTACATTTTTTTTATTTGCATCTGGCCCGCCTACATATTCTAAATTTAATATATGGCCCTCTGCAAAATTGAGTTTCACACCTCTGATTTAAAGTTTATGTCAATATTGCTGATAATAGCAAAATATTTTTTCATTTTTATGCAGAAAGGTAAATAAGCTGGTGGTTATCCATATATATAACCTTTGATAATTTTAAGGATTATGATTGAAAGAGGAAAATAAGGTGAAATGATGTTCACTTTCAATATTAATATCAGATATAAGTAAATAAAAATGTCTTTCATTTTGTCCTCTTTTGTTAATTTCATAGTAATAGCTTCGAAATAATATATCAATGACAATGATGATAACATCTCAATCTCGTCATATCTCAAGAGCGTTTTGAGTTTCGATTGAATCGAAAAAATTTTCATACAATTGCGAAAATTCGCTTTTTTAAAGGGAATTGTACATGCAAAAAATATGGTTTTAAATAGTTATAAAATATTAAATATTTTTTATATTTTTATTTATAATATGCGTTGGAAAAATTCAGAATCCCGATTTTTGAAATCCCCGTATAGTAAATGGCGATTGATGCACGTTAAATCTGTCTCGACACAAAGTCCTCCAAGTTCCCATATCAAATCAATACCTCTGGAGGTACGTATCCAGGAGTTTCCTTGTCCTCTGGATTGGTTCAAAATTACAAGGCTACAGAGTTGAACATTAGGTCGGTTGTTCAAAGATGGATAAAATAATATAAGAAAGCAAAATATACAAATTTTTATATAATTTTACGGAAGGTAATTTTAAGTTGTAAAATACAAAATTTGAATGAAACCGGTCGAATAATTCGAGATAAATAAAATTTTAAGCAAACTGACTTTTTTAAAATTGGTAACTCAGAAATTAATCAATCGATTGCTCTGAAAGTTTGTATTTTGAGATTAAAAGAATGCAAAAATATGTAGAACATACAATTCAATATATTTTACTATTATTTAATAAACTAATAAAAAAATAACAAATACATAATTGTTTAAAATTATTTTTGCTTAAAAATATTTGTACAAAATGTTTTTTGTAATTTTATGCAAACATTTTTCAATACACTCAAAGAGTTCTTGAGATAATGGGCTATAATCGAAGAGTGAAGTTAAAATTAAAGGACCCAAACTTTCCAACTCTCTCTTTGCCATAACTTCAGACCATACCTTCCAGATTGCGACTGTTTCCTCATTTTGAAAATTAAAAACCTATACACAAACTTGTATGTTTATCCAGAACAGAATTCGCTTTTCTGTTTATTTTCGTAACTTAAAATATGGTATTGACTCTTTGTACGTGAAAATATGATTAAATCAAAAGTTAATCAAGGTGTTCCCTTTTTCCATTTCATACACTGTACATAAAATAAGTCAATGAGAATCTGTTATGTAGATTAATATATATTTTAAGATATTGAATACGAACAGTTTAATTGTTTTTCTGAATCAATCAACAATCTTTCCACTATTAAGAAAATGATAAAAAAATAATAAATTAAAAATATTTTGTTACTGTTTGTTTTCCTTTTTTTCCAACTGCATATTTATTGCGTTGATTAAAATATAAACCTTGAATCCGAATAAGTAAATGATTTTCCTCATTTAAAAGTATTTTTAAAAAAAGGTGGGAAAAAAATTTTTTATTTTTATTTTGCTTGAAAATTTCAAAAAGCAATTATGTGATTCCATAAACCATTGATTAAACACATTACATAAAAAAGAATTTGTGAAGAAGAGGACCTGCATCACTTTCTGTCCCTTAGGCTTTTGTCAGATATTCCCCCAGCAAAGAGGTGTGATTATTAGCAGTTTGAAAGATAAGTCTCCAAGAAAATGAAGATGTGTCTATGGGAAAGGATTTCTAAGAGACTTCAAAAATCTTCAATTTCAACCATGTCTAATCGCATTCGGTCTCTAGTTTAACAATGTATGGGCAAAGTTTAGAAGTAGTGCAGTGAAACTACAATTACATAGAATTTACAATATATTTTACTAATTTTTGTTACTTATTCCTAAAAATAAATAAATAAAAAATCAGCTACAAAAATTTTTATTACGCATTTGTAAGTGAATTTTTGACCTTATTTAGAAAAAAATTTGACCAGACTATTTTCCCGACGAGACTCTAAATTTTCCCGATGGGGGGGGGAGGCGGTCATGCCAGACAGGGGTGAAATTGCCCCCCCTGACCCCTACTGGAGCCGACCTTGTAATGATTGATCTCAGTCATATTGAAATATTGTGTCATTAATCTATAAATGGAACAGAGCAAGAACTTGGTATGCTTGCTTGTGCCTATTACAAAGACAATGGAGCAGCATGAATTGTTTAGTATAAAGGGAATCTTTAGTATAAAGGACTTTATAAAACATACTTACCATAATTTTTCTCAGGAATAGCTCTTCCTTTGCCAAAGAGTCTTCTTTTGGTAGCAGTTGCTGTTATAACTTGCTCCGTCACAACTTGCTCCGTCACAACTTGCTCCGTCACAACTCCAGATGCAGACGAGTCACTTTCGATTGATCCTGTTTCAGAAATGTCACTGATTCCTAAATCAGGTGGCTCTAAAACTAAAAAATTTAGAGTAATATATTAATCCTAAATAACTAAAGTTAATCTAGTATTATTTGTAACTAATTCTACATATTAAAAACAAGTATATTTTTATATTTTCTTCATTTCAAACAAACTAGCTTAATATAAAAAAGTTAACAATATTTCAATTGAAAATAGAAATGTAATAAAAATTTCATTTCAGCAGATTTTAAAAGTGTGCTTTAAATATCTTGGTTGCAGTAGTTGCATACATAGTCATACTGAGTTTCCTTGAACAGAATAAAAAAATATTTGGGATAGATTAATAAAATGGGGGGAAATGCAAAAATACACAGTGACTGATTACGGTTTTGACACCAAGTCCTACATGTTTTAGTCAATCTTTTGACTGATAGATGATTGTAGAAAATCACAGAAAGTAATACTATGCTTATCACCTTTGGATGATTTATTTTACTTCAGGATGCACAGCCAAATTTCTCAACAAAAAAGAAATAAGTACTGATTTCTCATTCTTTGCTTTTGAATTAATTAAGCATGAAATTTTTTTAAAAATTTTAACTCTAAATTTAGATAAAAACTTACAATATTAATTATAAATGTTTACTTCACAAATACATTTACAAGATTATAATTATTATGAACATACTGAAATGATAGTGTGTAGAGAATTACTAATAACCTACTAATTTTTTTTATTTAAGTTTTTAATTTTGTTTAGTAATTCTTTAATGGAATGATTAAACATTTTTCAATAATTTTGAAATGAAATATCTAAATATCTTTTTCGAAAGTAAATTATTATATGATTCATATATCCACTTTATTTAACAAATCTGAGATAGCGGAATTTTTAATTTCAACTTTTTTTTTTTATTAAATGAATAAGAGATACAATATAATGTCAAATCTTAATCACATAAAATTTCGAAATACGTTTGCAAAATGTTAAAAAAGTCCCCCAATCCACTTTTTTTAAATCTTGGCACTAAAATTTTATGAGTTTTTCTTAAAAAAAATATAACCCAAGAGTGCTGAAAATTTTAATAACAAATTCAGTAAAATAGGACTACAATAAAAATCCTGATATAGTTTATATAATTAATGAACAGTTCCTAAAGCACAAATGCCTGTGCTTAAAAAATCTAAATTCCTATCTTTATTAAATCAAATGATGAATAAACGTGAAAGATGGAGCACTGCTTTGGACCCTCATGAAAATACTTTCTTAATGATAGATCTCAGTCATATTGAAATATTGTGCCACTTATCTATAAATAGAACAGTGCAAGAATATTGTATGCTTGCCTGTGCATGTAACAAAGACAATGGAGCATTATGAGCAAAGAAATTAACAAGAAATAAAAATACATTTTTCATATAGTGGAAAAATTTGGCACAAAGTTTAGTTTCAGTCTCTGACTTGAAGCCTGAAATCTCTCGCTAAATGCATGTGTGATTACAAGAAATTTTTCCACTTAATCCATGCTTTCGGACCAGCAAGTTATTGTTCAAACATATAAAATGATTGGCACTTTCATACCATGTGGAGGGCTACGGTAAGCCAAAATGGAGGATGATTAAATGATTAGTGAAAACTTTGAGCTAAACATTGCGAAATATGGAGACAATCAACATGTTTAAAAAAAAAATCCTATTTTGGAAAATAAGCTCTTTTTACAAATACTCAATGAAAAAAGAACTTTTAAAAAACAAAAATCAAAAATAAGGACCTTTAAAATGCTATGCAGCATATATTAGTTATATTGGTACTGTAGTGAGGTAGTGTGAGGGTACAGAAACATCTTAAATTCTAAAAACTGGCAGGGATCTGTAGTCTATAAGACAAATTATTAGTTTTTTAGGGTTAGATACTTTAAAAATTTATAAAACTAACTAGAGATGCTGCCCTACTCAGCTTGGTGAGGTAGATTTTTGTTTGTTTTTTTTTGTAGTGGTACAAAATTTATGTTACATAGAACTTTAGGTTAGTAAATTTAAAGAATTTTGAATCCCATTAAATGTGTATAACTAATACATACACAAAAAAAAGACCACTACACTAGAATAGTTTCATGGTGATACTTTAACAAAGACTTTAATATTCTAGCATTTAATACTCTGCACTTAATAAAATATGTTGAAATCAGAGAAGTTCACACACTTGCAAAAATATTGACTTCTCAGCAACATGAAGTCGTTTTTACTGTTGCATACTCCAGACAATGTCATTGTTACACTGACTCAGATATGTATTATATACACTAACGTTACGTAGTTTAGCAATATAATACATTTAAATAGTGTTAGTCACTTTAGAACTGATTGTCAGTTGTATTTGGATGAAACTCTGGATCTAAGTATCAAATTTCTGGAATTCCCATCCCGTCTACCATTTTTTAATACAATGCACTTATCTATAATACTATATTCAAGTATGAGTGTTATATAATCAGAACAGTATAGTATCAGTCTGAAGTAGTCCATGACAAGAAAGTGTTTTCATTTTTCGCAGAAAGCGAAACTAAATGCTGAAAGGCCAATTTCCTAACTACCTATTAATATTCAGAAATACACTTACGCATATATGTATATAGAAATCGTTGCTAATATCAGACTTAAAACAAGTCATTATTGTTTAGCAGAACATCTGGATGGCAAATCTGCAGAGCAGTTAATAAAGTGAATTGCCGTACTTAAAAATTAATTATTTTTTATTGAAATTACATACATTTGCTGACTTGTGTGCTCAATATATAGGCTTATATATCATTGTCAAGTAGAAAATACAGATAGAACAATTCAGAGAAAGACATCACAAAGAATACATCCAGGGTTACGGCGGGATTCGAACCCGCTACCTCCACGCTTAACAGAGCGTTTGACCGGCGATACCGCTCGGCCAGGGAGGCCCCTTAAAAATTAAAAGAAAATATGTATACTGCGATGTACCTTTACTACAACTTCGATTTTACTTGATAAAAGATACAGGGTTGCCATACGTATTTATGGTTTAGCAGAACATCTGATCATTATTATTTAGCAGAACATCTGGATGGCAAATCTGCAGAGCAGATAAAGTGAATTGCCATGCTTAAAAAGAAAAAGAAAATATGTATACTGCAATGTACCTTCACTACAACTTCGATTTTACTTGATAAAAGATGCAGGGTTGCCGTACTTATTGTTTAGCAGAACATCTGGTCATTATTGTTTAGCAGAACATCTGGATGGCAAATCTGCAGAGCAGTTAAAGTGAATTGCCATGCTTAAAAATAAAAAGAAAATATGTATACTGCGATGTACCTTTACTACAACTTCGATTTTACTTGATGAAAGATGCAGGGTTGCCATACGCACTTATCGAGATCGCAACTCTGAGGAGAAAACCGTTGCAATGTTTTGACCCTCCACTCCCTTCAGTTGTATAGGAATATACTACGATATTTTCCCCTAATATGTTTTTTCTATAATTTCCACACTTCTTTCACAACTATGCAAAAGGGAGGCTCCCCTGCTTTGGCAGTCCGACAACCCAGGCGCGAAGTTGAGCACTTCACGATAGAACAATTTAACAAGAATCGATATCGCGCACACTCGGTTCCTACGTAAGCTCGAAAAAAGTGATCACTCACCCGCTTATTCACCGCAGCCAGTGATGCTTGGCATCGGTATTCTACTAGGAACCGTGGGAAAAGGAAAAAAATAATTCTTATTTTGAATTGTAAAAAATTATTTTAATGAATTTTCAGCAATATTTAAAAGTAAAATTCTACTAGTTTATCAAAGACTCATTTTTAAATTTCTCATCAAAAATGAAAAGAATTGAAGTTCTAAAAGTAATTTTTATCGACAGAAAATTACAATACATCTGATACTTTCGATGAGCCCAAACAAATATGAGTTAGTACCAATGATTCTAGATCAGAAAATGATCAAAGTAGTAGTCTCATAAAGAAACGATCCTAGTATTTGAAGTTATATAATTATGATTAAAAAGATTATTTTATGCGTTCGCGATTGTAACGCTTAAATACATCTAAGGAGGAGACCGGTTCCACGTCTTGACCCCCCCCCCATCTTTTTAGTTGGTATGTACTATCAACTGAAAGGGAATGTAATTCTTCCCTTTAATATTTTACGCATTTAACTGTCAAACAATTTTCTCGATGCTCTTTTTTTAAAACTATTGGCGGTCGCAACGCTCGAATACGCCATCTGAGGAGACCGGTTTCATGCCTTTAACCCTTCTCCCTTCCCTCTCCTCTTCAGTTGTATAAGAATGTACCACGATATTTTCCCTTTTTATTCAATATTTTTAAAAATTTCCGTGATGCATTTTAGAATTATGCTTAATGTAGTTTTCCAACTCAAAAGATTTTAATCTATATGAAAATCAAGAGAGAAACTAGCGTACTTCCTTCCTCTATGACTCTACACATGATAATGGGGAGAGCATGTGTAGTGTTGCCATAGGTAGGCGAGTTTTTCCCTACGCCACCTACAGCCCATTTCGATCGCCAATGTTCAATGTAATTTTCAGTTCCATATAGTTTCCTAACTTAGAATTTTTAATATACTGAAAATACAGACAGAAACTTATGTACTTCCTTCTTCTATGACTTGATTGTGAAAAGATGCGATGTGTTGCCTTAGGTAGAGAATTCTATTCTACACACACCAGTAGCCCAATTTCATCGCCAATACGATACAATTGGAAGAAAAAAAAAAGAGGGTATGATATAACTTAACTACAACTTCAATTTTACTGCAACCGCTTTTATTACGTTATTTTGTAAAAACTTGACTACAACTTCAACTTTATAGATGAATTGTTTATGTCTCAAAAGATATGAAACATGTTTCTTAGTATTTTTCTTCCCTCACTCTCATCTTAATTTAATAAACATTAATAATTCGGTTTGTTTCACAAGGTAATATCACTCAAACACTAAATATATACAGAAGATTAGCATAAATTGTATGACCTCTAAATTCTAAAAGAGACTTATAAAGTTTTTTTGATATAGAGCTCCATACAACATAATCAAGTCGCTCAGTACTTGAGCTGAATTTCTATTCAAGTTAATCAGTTATAAGTATTTTAATTGTATTTTTCTAAAATGCTGTGTTAGAATACAGCAGTGTACAGATTGATTAACGCATCATATAATTAATTGTTAAGCAACTTCTCTGCTGTTCAACTTATTACTTTGCTAGCTAACTGTTGTTTAAAGCTTGGATCTACTGTTTTTAAAAAAATTATGCAGTAGCAACTTTAACTGCTAAACAAAGTTTCAAGCCAACTGTAATTCTCCCAAATTGTCAAAAAGTGGCAGTAAACTATTTCTAAACAAAGATTCCCCAATTACAAAATTTTTCAGTGCATGAACGAGGGCAATAATTTAGAAAGAAAGCAGCCTCAACAGCTGTTGTAGTCTGCAACACTTTAGAAAAAAAGTTAAAATTTAGAAATGCCTATCTTAAATTTAGTTGACTTTTTGACAGCAGCAAACTTCATTCTATATGTAAATCAATCTGAAATAATTGAAAATACGAGATTTAATATCCTTATAACCATTATTATTTTTCTCAAAAACAAAAAAAAAGTGATAAGCCTTTTAGTTAGTCACAAAGTGATTTAGTTATTGTGATTTAATAGATGTCTCAGTACTTTGTGTTGAAAGTTTCAACCAAATTTCAAAGAACTAAAAAAAAAAAAGATAGTCATAGATCCCAAAAAAAAGCAGTCTTAAACTTATAAAAAAAGTACATGCACAAAGTCTCATTTAAACTTGCCATGTTCCCATAACATTTTATAAGCTTACATTATTAAAATGCTTCAAAAATTTAAAATAACTTCTTATTATGCTATTAAACAATTGTTTTGGATTACACATAGTACCAAGGCCGTCTTAATAGCATGAAGGGCCCCCGGGTACAAAAATATTTTAGACCCCTATAACCCATCATAATGTTTAAAAACAAACTAAACTCACATATATAAAATAAATCCTTTTTAAGATATGATGCAAAAATTTTTACAAATTTAAACACATTTTTATTTCTCCAAAAAAAAAACATTTTTCAACTTCTTATAATTTGAAAAGAAATTGAGATGCTGCCCAGTTGTAATCCTCAAATAATAAAATAATTTTCAAACTCATGGAAGTTAATTAAAATAAATTAAATAAAACAGAGGTATAACTAATTAAAATAAATTCAAAAGGTATGAATTTTTTTTGTCAAACTAAACAGTTATTAAAACATCTTTCAATGCCCAAGTACCTAAAATTTTCGTTGGAACAAAGAAAAATAGATTTCAGTTGCTTTTAAGTTTTCTTGCTGACAAACTATTCAAATTATTAATGTTTGTATGATAATCAATCACTATTTTATAGAAAAAAAAATGCTCGCTTTATATAATAGAATATATAAATTTTAAAAAATATTTAAGGCAATGTTTATTCTTAGCTTTTTTTAAACGAAATTTATAAAAAGTAATTGAAACTATATTTTCATCAGAAAATTTTGATTCCTTTATTTGTAATGTGAAAAATTAGATTTTTTATGTAAAAATTAGTTAAAGAGGATGGGAACATATTAGTTTGACAAAAATGTTAAATTTTTACCTCAAATAATTGTAATAGATGAAAGAATTATTTATTTTGAATCTCAATAACTGATTACTGTTACTGACAATAATTATAAGACTGGTTATTTTCTAGGTATGACATAGGAATATTTCAGGTTTTTGAAAAAAAATTGCAGCTTTCCCTGACTAATCCCTGATTTTTGGAGTTTAAATAAAATTCCCTGACAATTCCAGGTTTTTTCTGATCCACGAGAACCCGGTATAAATACTAATTGAAAAATTATACTTCATTATTAATTCCATTCTTGGAATCAATGTTCTTGTTTTTAGCTACATTAGAACTAACCATTATTGCCCTTTTTATGAGCATTTCAGATTTGAGCTTATGTTCTTGTGTAGAGTCACAAGAAGCAAACTGAAATTTTCTAAAACAGCAAGAAAAATGCTACAAATTTACGCGGCAGTAAGAGTGCACTAAAACAGATTCTATGATTCATTTTTAGTGCTGAAAGTTAAATTAGGAAAAATAAGTTATTTTAGAAAAAACAAACATACCTCCTCATCTTTTTAAAGCTAATTTTTACAATATAAAATTTAATGCAAACATTAAAAAAAAAACATGATTATTTATATAAAATAGCTCCATCATTCATAAATTTGTTTTTAAACTAATTATATTAGGATTATTTTTATAGAGGCTAAATTTTATTCATAGATCTATCTTTTATGACGCCAACGGAAGTGGCATTTCCACTCCAAGAAAATGACACTGATTAAAATAATTTGAGAAAAAGTATGAAGACCAACTTCCATCAACAACCAATTGACAGTACTTTTTTAAATCTTAACATTTCCACGAAAAACTGATCCTCAATATTGTCTCTAGATAGAATTACAAAAATGTGCTTCTAAGTTCTCTAGAACATTTAAAATTGGAAGAGGCGGAAGTTAAAAGTAAACTAATTTATTGCTCAATATAACTTGCTTAGAACCAATCAGATTTTTTAGTGTTGAGTCCACTTTTTATTTACCATCAACTTTTTTATGAGCATTAATTTGTAGATAGTACTATCAGGAGTCTGTCTAGGTCAGGTGGTCAGCCGAACACGGAACCCCCAGTGTTTAGTTCCCAAGCATGCTTGGTACTCATTTATCGACCCACTGAAGGGATGAAAGGCAGAGTCAACCTGGCCCGGTCCGAGGATCGAACCAGGCACCTGTGGCACAACAACGCAATGCGCTACCACTCAGCCACCGGGCGAATTTATTTTGTGAAAAGTTAGACATAATTTGTGAAAAAATTATATAAAAAATCGACACAAAAAGATGGTAAAAATATAGATTTATCGATTCTTAAGGGATACAAAATTAAAATTTTTAGAAAAAGTATTTTGTGAAACTATCGTTTTTCCTAAAATTGAATTTGTGAAGGTACCGCTAAACGGTAGTAAATTCGGCCTGGACAGATCCCTGACTATCCTAAAGTGTTTTTTTAAGGAAGTGTAATAATAATGCAATAAAATTCCAGATTTTTAACAAGAAAAAGTTTTGAACTAAGAAATTAAATTTGCTACAGAATAAATAAACTTAATGTGAAAAACTTAACTATCTGGCTCTCTATTAACTTTTTTTTAAAAATAACTTCATATTTTTTTTGTTTTATTCATTTTAAAGATTACAAATGTTATTTAAGAGTAGATTTAAACAGACTTCTAAAATAAAAACTAGATTTGTAACGTATATTTGAAATTAAAAATAAAAAAAATTTCAGCAGTTTATTTTCAACACACAAAAAAGTTAATTGAAATGACATAGAATTTTATTTTAAAATAATACAGTGGTCAATTGAACAGGAAGTTTCTTTCACATATCCGTAGTAAAATACACTGCAATTAAGGATCATAAATTTAGTGAAACAACTGAAGATATGAAAAAATTTATGTATGAACACAGTATTCAAAAGGTGCTATCATTGCACACTTAAATATTTAATGAGCATTAAGGTAAAAAGCTTTGGTTGCATAATACATTATAAATTGTGACTAGCCAAATGTAAAAGTTTAATAACATTGGTCTTTAGTATTAAAGTACATATATAAAAAGTAAAATCATTGCTTGAGCGATGAAAAACTTTTGAAGATACATCTTACCATCACATTAAATCAGTTCCAGAGAAAAGAATAACAAAAATATCACTGTTGTAAATAACTTACATTAACATCAAACTTGGAAGTATAATTTTATCACATAAGCAAAAAATCACCAAGTTTGAAAATACCTTAGAAGAAAAAAAGATTTAATATAAAGCATTGGTAAATGGAAATGTAGATTAACTTGAACATTTAAAATATTCCTGAAGACTTCCCTCCTGGGGGATTGCGGATACGTATGCTTGTCTGAACTACCTTAGGAGGAGCTTCAGTATTTGGTTGTTCACAGGCCTTTTCTGAAACTTCATACAAAGATTAGATTTGTAAGAAATAAAAGTAAAATATAAAAAGTTTAAAGCCTTTTGGTGCCAAGTTAACAAGTTGAATTTTTGTTACAATGCTAGAAAGTCTCCTAGTTGTGTACACATTCCCTGGCAGGAAAACCAAGCATTTAAACAATCATTAAAACTGAGAAAAATATCAAAAATAAAAAAATTCCATTAGAAAGAATGAAGTTAATAATAGAAAAATTTTATTCTCTTATATATGTAATGATTTAAAATAGGAAATGAAAAGGAAAAAAATTTAAAAAATAAAAACTAGTAGGCACAAACTCTTCAGCCCCTAATTACAAATTAGTCCCAATTATCAAATTACAAACTTACCACTACTATCGATAGTTATCTTTTCTTCATCACTTGGCTTTTGATCATCGATCAGTTCTTCAAATATTTCTTTTTTATCATCCATGTCTACTTCAAAACCTTCCCCGGTTATAGGGTTACGCCTAACTAAAAGTTTTAGGAAAACATGCAATAAAAAATTAACCAAAAATTAAAATTAAAATTAAAACAAGAACTAAGCAAACCAAAAATAAAATACTAACACAAATCAATGCAAAAAATAAACAAAAGTGTCTTCATAAACCAATAAAAATACAAGAAATGGGCATAACTGATCAGTGCTATAAGACTCTAAAACTGGACTACATATTTATACTGCCTTTTAATACTTAATTTCATGAGAGAGCTCTTGTCTTTTCAAAAAGTATTCAAATAAAAATCTGAAATCTTTATGTTTCAATTATTTAAATTTTTATATTACAGAAATGCAAATTAAAGAACCATTTCCTTTTCTGTTTGCAAATTTTAAAATCTAGGCATTACTTAAATGTTGACCATATTTTTTGGATTTAACCATTATTTGACTATATTTAACTAAATTATTTGAAAAGTTTGAAACTACAAATGAACCTGCTTACCTCGAAAACCTCTATATCTCGAAATTTCTAAAATTCACTACATTTACTATCTTAAATCAATGTATTTTCCATGTTTATGTCAAACATTTTTTTTTCAAAACCTCTGTTTCTCGTAATTGAGTACAAATGTCCAAATAACAAAACTTTCTTTATCAGTAGAACTTGCAGACAGAGATGAATTTCGTGAACCCACAGGAAGTAGAGATGAACAGGTTGGGGGCGTTTCTTGGGATTTCGATCACTGTCCCTGCACATCCTTAACTTGAAAAGAATACAATGATTCTGGCAATAAATTAGGGGCTAATGAGTACGACGGATTGACTCAACATGGATAAGAAAGCTAGAAATTCAAAATTGCAACCAATGGATCAAAGGATAACTAGGAGTTTTAAAGTGAACTATAGAAAACAGTTGGTACGCAAACTTGTAGATGCCATCGATGAAAAATTTCTCTTCCAAAAAATGGAAATTCAATAAAATCGGGATTTAATGTTGAAATTAATATTGAATATTTTTACAAGTGGACAACTGCCTGGCAACGGAAATTCAATAAAATCGGGATTTAATGTTGAAATTAATATTGAATATTTTTACAAGTGGACAACTGCCTGGCAACATGCAAATCATAGATAATGTCAATAGAATATCAGATGAAGTTGAAAATCATAACTGATCAAAACTGTAGAACTCTTACTAACTTTTCTAGAATCCTTAGAAATTATTGGCTATGGGGTATTAGCGACTCTCTCTAACATTAAAAGAATCATCGTAACAAAGGTTCGACGTCAAAAATCTGAAAATTACTTTCAGTGTTAAATTTGTTTTTAAAAAAATTGTTAATAGATGTATGTGGTATAATTAATTCACAGAAATGCCCGCTTTTTTCAACTAAAAAAATTAGAGCAGGTTTAATTTCTTAATTAAATTTAATTTTTTAAAGTACCTGCATAACTCAAAACCTCTTTATCTGAATTTTTTGTGTTTCTCGTGGAATTCGAGCTCAACAGGTCCGACTGTAATTTGTTTCAAGATTAAAAACTCTAGAATATCTTTTTTTCAATGTAAAAAGTTATACTAATGATTGTGTTAAAACCTCCAGGCTTACTAGAACTAACCCTTACTCTCTTCCACTTCATTTGAATAAAGTTTATTACAGAAATAAATTTATTCTAAAAATTCTGAAAACAGACCTTCCTGAAACCTGTTGGCTTTGAACCATCAAGGTTTTAGCTTACATGCATGAACAACCTGAGTCTTACCACTATAAAAGTGCAGGGAACATATGGGTGCATACTTAGACGAATGAAACAGTTCCCAAAATCAGTAAACTATCTGCTAACTTTGAATTTTTCTACACATTTCATACTAGGCCAAATATTTTAAGTTACATTGCATTCAAATTAATAAGTTATATAGTATATATATTCTATTATGGTAACATTTAGTGTAGGGGTGCACAATCTGAGGCCTGGTGACAGTTGATGTGCAACCTGGGAGTGCTTTTGAATATAATGTTTGTTTTTTTAAAAAATAAAATTTCAAAAATTTTGAATCTTACACGCTGGTTGTCACTTTCCCATGTGCTCAATTTGCACAGATTCTATTGTAAATCTATGTTGTTTCTTGATCACTTTTTTAATGGTTATTATTTCAAAATTTCACATGGTTTTAAAAATCCAATATTCCAAAAGTGAAATTTAGATTTTTTAATAACAATAATATCTGAGCCCAAACCTTTAACAGCTCTCCTGACTTAACTAGTAAGAACATGTTTTTAAATGAATCATTGGAACCTACTCTATAGTAATTTATGAAATTTAAAGACCGGCTCACAAACTTAAAAGAATTCAAACGAATAAATACACAAATTGACATTTTTTAAAAGAAAGAAAAATTTTGCAAAGCAACATATTTTTTCAGAATTTCTTAGACCAAAGTTTTCCCCAGGGTAGCCTGAATTTAATTCAAAACCTTGTTTGTGTGATGAAACATATTCTGCTCCCCTGCATATTAGTAATAACAAAAATTGAGAATAAAAAAATAAGTTGAGATCAGACTATTATTAGCGACCACTTTAGTTGTACTTAATCTGAAAAATCTGCCTAAATTGTGCCACAGAAGAATTAAAATCAAAATTGAATAGACAATAATTAACTTATAGTAATAACCTGTAATATAAAATGAATAGTTATAAAAAATATATCTTAAGTATCAAATAGAAAAGTCAATAGTTTCAATAATATTGTGTTTATTTTATATATGATATATAACATAAAATATGATTATAGTAGTATAATAAAGTATTATGAATGATTCAAACATTAAAATATCACCAATGACAAAAAAGAAACGTGCCCCCGGTTTTTAACACTGACAAGTTTTTGACTAAAATCCAACATTGTGTTAAACCCTATAATTTTTTTTTTAATTAGAATATATAATTTTTTTAACATAATTCATTTTGAATTTCTCAAAAAATGGACTGATGATGTAACTTAATATTGACATTTTTATTAGATTACAGATATGTAAAGACATTCACAGGGGTAGCAGCAAAGATTTTTAAAATTTTAGGGTAATTTTAGGAACTTTTTTCAAGAAGTTTAGGGGTAATATATTATTTTGCTAGGATAAAAATAGATCACACGGTAGTTTATTACATAACAGAAGATTATTATAATTCATCCATACATATCATAAATGATTGCAAGCCATAAAATAAAGCTCTGAAATTTATTAAGTCAAGAATGAAATCTCTAAAGTGTAAAAATGAAATTTCAACTTTACATATTACCGATCAAAAATTAAGTGCTCAATTCAGGAACAGGCAAAAGTGAGAATAAATCAAGAGAAAAAATAAATTAACACCCACTTGGAAAAATTAAATATACTTTATTAAATCCAAAACAATTCATAAATTAAAATGCAACATCAAATAAAAAATTAAGGAATATTTGACTAAAACTTAATGAACTTAAAATTATTATAAGCGATATATATATATTTAAAAAATTCACAATTTAATTTCTTTCCTATCCTTATCAGATTAAGTACACAGAAAATGATTTAATCACTTATGAAGTAAAAATATACCATATAAAAACTGTATCAACTTAAATATTAACAAAAATAATACTGTCTTAAATTGTATATACTTTAAACAAATTAAATTCTCATATCTCTGATACTTATATGTACTATTAAAGTACACAGAAAAATTTCCAGAATTTAATATCAGATAAAATTGAAGGAAATCATGACAAAAATATTGCTAACTAAAGTTATATACTGTAAACAATTCCCTTTCTCATCATCTGCGATGTTTATATAAACAATAAAAGTATTTAAAAAAATAGTTCGAAAAATCAGAACAAATAATCTGCATACCTTTAATTAAAATTATTTCCATTAATTAAAATTCTATTTCGACTCTATAGTAATTTTTAAAAAAAAGAACCTTCTTCTCTAAGATAGAATATTTTTTTATTTGATTTTTATTTAATTTTTACCTTCTTAATCAAAACTTTATTATTACCCTTTACCTTACCTTATTAAGAAAAACTATCGTGTGATATTATTAGATTTCAAATCAGCAATTTATAATAGAAGTTAGAGAAAAACAAATTAATTATGATCATTTTGCTAATATATTCTTGATATGATTTGTGAGATTCTTTTACTGCCCTTAATAGTGTTGTGGTGATCTTCAACACTCCGCCATAATTTCGAATGGTATCTTTGATTAGTCTAAGAGACATAATAGTATTCTCATGGTGACTCACATTAAGCATCGCTTTATTTATCAAAAAACCTCTCTCAGGATCAGAATTCCCATGTGGCAAAATTAAAACAGTTTTAATTAACGTAGTTAAATTCTTATATTTTAGATTATTGCTTTTTTATTTATATTTAGCCTATAACTCTAACTTTTTAGGAAAACCAACAAAAGTTTATCAGATTTTTAGGGTTTGCACATAGTTTTAGGAATTTTAGGGGGAATGCGACCCCTGCATTCACTTTCTTTCCCTTTAAAAACATTTTTTTCCCAGGAAATACTAATGTTTGATAATTAATATTTCTTTTAAGCCTTTCAAATGATGTAATATTGAAATTTGCAGATTGAGTATATAATCTTTTTGTTCACTGACTGGCACACCTGGGACCAGGTGTGATTTGTTGAATGGCCAGTGTGGGAATAGACATCTGCACACAACAGTGCCACCACCTCTAATGGCAGAACTGTTTTAATGTTCAGACATAGCAATCATTTTCAAAACTCTTCCCCAAATTTGTTCATTTTTAATATTAAAAGTTTATTATTTACCCAATGTGTACTTTTAATTCCGGCTCAATATACTAAAGGCCAACCTCTACATGCATAGATATATAATCTGTGCATAATGGAAGTTAAATTGTATTTAATCAAGAAACATAAGGACATTTCTGAAAGAATTGAAACCCAATATATTAGCATGGATTAAAGTATGAGAAAAATAAGCACCAAAAAGAATGCAAATCTTAAGAGTGATAATAATTTTTTAAAAAAAATGAACACATAAGGGGCCGTTCAAAAAGTACGTACATCCCGAAGGGGGGAGGGGATTTGCTATTTTGTACGGTTTTGTATGATGGGGAGGTATTATACGAAGTACGTACATACAGTTGGGTGTTATTGTTAAAATGATTTAAATGAGTAAATTATATTAAATAAATATTTAATTTTATTTAAAACATAAATATTTTAATTTTTATGAAAAAGGGGGGTAGACTAATAAAATGTACGTACTCTAAGGGGGGGGGTAAGACCTTGTGTACGGTAATGTACAAAGGGGAGAGGGGTTTAAAATTTCTCCATTTTTGTGTACGTATTTTTAGAACGGCCCCTAATTAAACCATCCTAAAAAAGAAACTGAGAAATATATTAACAATCCATATTTATATATAATTAAAATTTATCTATATTTATTGAATTCTTTCAAACAGAAAAAAAAACACTAAAAACTAATGCTTTTTATTAAAAGATAAAAATATAAATTAACTATAAAAAATATTTATAATCCTTGGCAATAAAATAAATATATTATTTCGAAATCTGAAACAGAGTTACAAGAAATAAAATACTTAACAACTAAGTCACTTAAAAAAAAATAATTATACAAATAACTTTTTTTAATTATGTCTATAACTAAAACATTTTTAAGAGTAGTAGGGGAAAAAACAGAAGAAAAAAAACCCTTAAAAATTCAATGTTCTATTTTAAAAATATATATTTGTACTAGGTGAACCAGTTGCATATGCCTTGGACTGGTACGAAGTACAATAGTGATACCGGTCCAAAAGATAAAACTGGCATACACTTTGATTTCGTTAGACATGGGGTGCACAACCTTTTTGAGTGAAAGGCCACATGCACAGCAAATTGATCAATGAAGCGCAGCATGCCATAGTATTTAGACAGACATATTAACAGCAATTGTAGGTAGTAATTGATATAAATACATCATTGTTCTAGGCACTAAATTTTTTGTGCCAGTTAACCTTATAATATCTTTGCATAAAATTAAATGTTTAGAAAGAGCAAAACTGATTACTTAAGAAAAAGAAAAACAGAATCCGGAAATCAGAATCAATTTATCAGAATTTTTTTTAGATAAATTGAAATAATTTAAAAACCATGAGAATGTTCTTTTATCATATTACATATCCATTTAAACATAAATTTAAACATTAAAAAATTTGTTCATAGAATTAAATTTAAAAATAAATATTCTAATTATTAAAATCAATGGAAGTTAAATACTTTGTTTTAAAGAAAGTTTATAGGTTTAAAAATGATTAAAATTCAAACAAAACTTCTTCAGCTAAAAATACGATTTTGCATTTAGTAAGGAATATACTTGAACTTAAAAACATTTATTTTAAATTAGTTACAGGGCTGAGAGAGGGAAGAAAAAGAAAGAAAATTTTAATTTTGAAGGAACTATTTTCCTTAATAATAAAAAACTATTAAGATACTTGTTTACAACTTTTTATGACTAATATTTTTTTTAACATGACATTTACAATCAATACACATATATATTAACAATTAATGAAATTCACATTAATTTACGAAACTTATCTTGATCAAATTTTTTTACATTTAAAATTTAATGACATGCAAATCATTTCCCAGCATATAATTATAAATGATATAAAATGGTCCTAGTATGTGGAAAATGGTTTAAAAATTTTCTTAATGGTTATCCTGCAATTTGCAAAATTTTTAAATATTGTGATAATTTTATCTACTTGATCACATGATAGCTTTTTCAAGCCATTCAATGGAAGTTTAATGATTTTGTTTAAAGACTGCTCTGTAGTTTTAAACAGGGCCAATTCATTCTGGAAAAGTCTTTCGACAGAAGTTGCTGTTGTGTGCAGTATTAAATTAGAGAAAAAAATTATTGCTTGAATACGAATAGCTATATGTGATTTTTAAATTGCATAAATAAAAAACGCTATGGTTTTCTATGGATAAAAATCTAAACAGTTTTCAAATAGCGTGAATATGAATCGAGATGTGTGGTTTTTAAAGTGAGAAAAAGACTACTCACAACGTATGATTTTTAAAATGCGTGAATATGAATCGCGATGTCTGGTCTTTAATTCGCCTGCAGATGCATCGCGGTAGATGATTTTGAATTGCGAAAAGAGTAGAAACATATGATATTTTAAACGGGAGAACATGAATCTTCATATGTGATTTTAAAACTCGTGAATGCAAAAAGCGATGGATGATTTTTAAATTTCATTAATGTTAATACGAAATGCAATATGCAATTTCAAGATCATGTAAATACGAATTACGATGTGTCACTTTTAAATTACAAGAAGAATTAAAACTTATGATTTTTAAAATTCGTAAATACGAATCGTGACACGTGATTTTTTAATCATGTGACAACAAAAACAATAGGTTGGTTGTATGTTGTTTAACTTGCAAGCGTTCATGGGACTAAAGAAATATGGTCATGTTTTGAATTACATTTTTGTAAAAGGGACCGCGTTTAATGTAAATGAACACATCTCGTATTTTTTATTCTCTTCAGGAAGGTGAAGATTTTGCTAAGATACGTAATTACTTTTTAAATTAAAGAAAATTTAAAACAGAATCAAGTTTTACGAGTTGTAATATTGTGTTGAAATATCAGGATAGTCTATATCACAAGTAAAAATGAGGTAATAAAGGGGAAATAAATTAAAAAAACACGTTCAAAAACCTTTTATATTTATGTTAAAATCTGCTTAAATAGAGCATGCATATTTTAATGAGCGATTCAAAACTCTTGTGCTGTCAAATTATATTATTAAGAATATCAGAACTTCTTATAATCTCGGGGAAAAGTGTAATAATAGCTACCAAAAAAACTATCAAAATCATTTTATATTTAGGATGAAATCGGCGTAAATAAAGAGAGTCAAAATTTTATGTACAGTAGAGAACCAATTATCCGGGATGCTCGGGACCATCGCTATCCCGGATGTCTGGATCGCCCAAAAAGTGTCGTTAATTGATGTTTTATCGAACCCGAATTACAAGGAAAAAGTGTAATGCATAAAGTAAGAGAAAAAAGAAAAGTACTCCTAACTTTAAAAAGAAAAAAAAATTGTAGAAAAATAACATTTAAAAGAATAAAAAAAATTTCAAGTTTAGACAAGAAAAACAAGATTAAAAAATACAAAATTCTCGTATTTATTTTACAATTCCTAAATTAACTAATATAAACAAAGCCAATGGTTAAATAACACAATATATTTCATACCTAATTATATGGGAAAACAATAAAATAAAAATTTATTAATCTAAAAAAAAGCTTGAACACTTGAAAATTATCGAACGGAAACGATAGTTAAAAAAAGGCACTAGCATAAATATTGAAACCCGGAACAAGGCAAGATCAACGGAACTTTTTTTAAAAAAACTAATGATAACATTTATTAATAAAAAGAATTAATTTATTGAGTGCGAAATTTATCGTGAAAAGAAAAAAAAAATCAAACGTAGTGGAAAACGCAACTGGAAACGCAGAAAAACAAAGCTGCAATCTGCTTCATAAAATAATCCTATGTTTAAATTAATAAACAATTATCCTTTTATTTATTTTTTTGTTGTTGTTGATAAAAACATGATATTTAATTACAGCAGATGTGATTCCACATCAATAAAAACTTGCAAATGATACCGCACTTGAATTTATTCAGAAGAAAAAGATTTAATTTTTATTAATCGATGTCAAATAGATAAATATATTTTTCTCTTTCATCTTCTGTTCACTGATATGCATGCAATGCATTTTCCCCATCCCCCCGCGTAAATTAAACAGAAAACGAAATCAGCATGCCACACCCTTGAGCCTGATTGACGGCCTAAAGGAGAAAATAAAACATTCCTCCCTTCTAGGTCACAGAGGAAATGACGTTTCTCTGGGTAAACGGGGGGAAAAATTCTCCCCTTCCTTACATTTTCCTCTACTCAACTTCAAGGATGAGTTCATTTCCGCTTTTTTTCATAATCGTTCTAGTTTAAAATGGCGGTAAAACCGATCAAATTTTTTCCCGGTTATCTGGATACCGGATAAATGGTTCTCTACTGTATTTAAACGTGTGATTAGAAATTAAAGTGCCGCAATAGCGTATAAAAAAACATAGAGACTTTCAAAACCTTGTAGAAATGTGTAACAATAATTTCCAAAATAACGATTGAAAAATAATTTGATTTGCAGTAAAATCGGTACAAATAAATCCCGGCAAAAAATGCGTAGGAGTAACTGCCAAAAAAAGGATCAAAAGTCATTTAGATTTTCCAGGAAATTTGACCAAATAGTCTCATAACTTTCAAAAATCCAGATTTCAGAAACTAAGCGAAAAAGGTAGCAATAACTACCGAAAAGTCATCGAATTTACAATGAAATTGGCACACACGAAGAACTTCTAAAGTGATAAGTAAAGGTTGAAATTCGTATATTGTAATAATGATGTACGTAAAATATTGGGATTTTCAAAACTATGCTTAAATGCGTAGCTTTAACCATTGAAAAAAGCAATCGAAAAACTACATTGATTGAGATTGGGTGCATTCAAAATTTAAATGTGTAAATTTCAATTCGTTCAGATTGCGGCCACGGGCCGCCCATCTAGAGTTGTCGGGACGCAGGTTGTGCACTCCTACATTAGGCCTAACAATAATATTTTTCTTAAAACTCTGCAATTTACTTTTGGGAATTTTTTTGCAGGTGAAGACTGCACAAAAACTTCCGGGTTCTTTCAGATCCGTCTTTCTTCCCCCCCCCCCAAGAGAGGTTAACTTGATTTACAAAACATTATTTATGAAGATAAAAAAAATTGTGAATGGTCCAAATAAAAAATATCTTGTAAATGGGGCAGTTTATGAAAAAACTTTTTGTGAAGGGTCTGTTAATGGTCCCAAATTTTTTCTCAACTCATCCACGCTTAACTATAGCAACCTAGTTTAAAATATTAAATAAAAATGTTCATTTATCAATAACGATTGATTGATAATCCTGGCACATTTTAGTATAAAGGAGTTTTAAAAACATACATACCATAAGTTTTCAAAGGAGTAGCTTCCCCTTCACCGAAGAGACGACTTTTAGTAGTAGTTGCTCTTTTACCTTGCTCCCTCACAACTCCAGATCCCGAAGAGCCAACACCAAAAATATCACTGCTTCCTCCGCCAGGTGGCTTCAAAACTCTGGGGGGAAAAAATGGAACGATATATTAACTCTAAATAACTAAACCTAGAGCAGTGTTAATCTGCTTCCTTGTGGCAGAATCAAGGCACCAGAGCGACACTGACGCAGAATTTTTCAAAAGATTGTTTTTATCTGCAGAGCTTACAAAAAAGATGTTTCTGGGAATTATATTTAAAAGATGACTTTCTTGCATATTAGAGGAGAAACATGCATTATTTTTCTTTTTTTTTCAAATCAAAAATGTATGCATTTAAGTTTTTACCTACCCAATCTCAATGTATATTTTGGTATCTAACGCTACTAATTTAAGCATAGCTTTTAATACATCATTATTACGATATACGAATTTTAGAAATCACTTTTGATGCTCTTCGTATGTGTCGATTTCATCATAAATCCATGGCTTTTCGGTAGTTATTGCTATCCTTTTTTTGTGTAGTTTCTAATATCTGATTTTTCAAACATATGAAACTCTTTATTTGTGCAGACTTCATGGGAAATCTAAACTTATGATTCTTTTTTTCGGCAGTTATTGCTACCCATTTCTTCATAGCTTTTAAGACTGATATTCTAGATTAAGACTATGATATTATAACGAATCACAAGTAAAGAATCGCTCATTTAGATAAACATTTTTTTGGCATGGTTAATTTGCAATGATTTTATCGCAAATCAAATTATTTTTCACTAGTTATTTTGGCAATTACTGCTACACATTTCTACAAGATTTTGAAAATCCTAATATTTTTTATATGCTGTTGCGACACTTTAATTTTGAATCCTGCATTTAAAAGACATAAAATTTTGATGCGCTTTATTTAAGACATTTTCATTGTAAATGTATGTTTTCACTGCGATTCAAAAAATTCCGACATTTTTAATACTATAATTTGACAGACAAGTTTTCAATTGCACATTAATGCACTTCATAATGCAAGTTTTCAATTGCACTTTTTATGTGCTCTATTTGTGCCGATTTTAACATGCTTTTTTTCTTTTCCAGTTATTGTAGCATTTTAATTTGAGATTTTGAATGTCCTGATAATTTAACACAATATTACAACTCGTGAAATTTGATTCTGTTTCAAATTTTTTTTTGTAACTCAAAAAATAAATTATGTATCTTAGCAAAATCAGCACCCGCCTGAATAAAAAGAAAAAGAGATGTGCACATTTAAATTAAACACAGTCCCTTTTGCAAAAAAATAATTCAAAACATGTGCATATTTCCTTAGTCCCATGAACATGTGCAAGCTTAACGACACACGCCTAACCTATTCCTTTTGTTGTCACATGATTTAAACATCACATGTAGCAATTCACATTTACAAGTTTTAAAAATCATGCATTTTAATTCCTCTCGTAATTTAAAAGTCAATTCGTATTTACGCATCACAACGCATTTCATAATAACATTAACGAGATTCAAAATTCATTCATTGCAATTTGTATTCACGAGATTTAAAAATCGCATATTCAAATTAGGGTTCTAATGTTTAAAATACAGGGTTGGCAGGTTTTTGACATGTGACAGTTTTTGACGGTTTAAACAATGGTTTAAACTGTCACGTCAAAAACCTCACTGTCGAAAATGTCAAAAACCTATATTTATATGTGAAATTTAATTAATACATAAAATTTATATATTTTTTATAAAGGATAGTGTTTCTAAATATGTTCTAGAAAAAATAAATTTAAAATTTTGAAGAAACACTTATATTTTGAATAGTAACCAAAATCTTGTACTTTTGAAAACTCACATCTTTTGTAATATTATGTATTCATTTTCATGTGTTATTGAAAATCTGCAGTGATATTATTAAGAAATTTATTTATAACCAAATTTAGTGTATAGTATAGATTATACTAAAAATTAGACATTTTTAAAGATAAACATTAGCAGTTTTGTACATTAGACATCTTTTAAAGAAAAATCTTTTTAATATTCTTTTAAATCTTCTTAATAATCTTTTTAACATAAGACAATACAAATTTAAGTGCTTTCTGTTAAATACACAGAGTAGTTAGTGTCGATTTACAGTATATTCAGCCTATTCATTTACTATGCTGAAAATTTAGTTTATCCAAATACTTGTGAATTTCATTTTGCTGAATACTATATAGTTTTGTTGAATATCTAAATATTCAGCTGTTGAATAATTACTTCTTGCTTTCAAGATATGCATTATTTGTATTCTTAATACAAGTGGAGAAAAAAAAATTAAGAGATAAAAATTGTTTTAAAATGATAAGTGTAATAATTATAAATAAATATAATAAACAATATGAATTATATTTATCATTATTCACAAATATAACTACTTTTAAATTCAAATTAACATACTGGATAATAAAGATATTCGGTATAACATTAAAAAAAATTTTTTATACACTTGTATCTTATATCAAGTTTGTATTTATACAACATAACTTGTAAGTTCCTTATAAATATTAGTTATATGTTCCTTATATGTCAAAAATGCATAGTAATAAACTTTTAATTTTCTTAAGTATCAAAAAAAAAATTTTTTTTTTCAAAATATAAATATTTAAAAAAATTTTGTGCAAAATTTTTCTGCACATGCATTTGAATATAAATTTCTGAGATTTTAAATCTGTTATTTTACCTTAATTTTAATTAAAAAATATTTTAAAACCTGCTGATTACTTATAATATAATTAAATTTCAATATAATGCATGGCAACTGTTGGTAGTTTTGAAGTTTATATATTTTCTTGGCAAACTTCAGTTTTTGACATTTTTGACGGTTTAAACCAGTATTATACCCTTGTCATGTCAAAAACCACTTTTTGACGTCAAAAACCCAACCCTGTTAAAATATAAGTTGTTACTCTTCTCGTAATTCAAAAATTAAAACAGCTATTCATATTCGTGAAATTTAAAAATCATAAATAGTGATTCATATTCACGCATTTTAAAAATCACGCGATGTGATTAATCTTTTCGCAGTATAAAACCACACATCTAGATTAGGAATATAATTGAAACTCACGCATCATGTTTTTTATTTATTCAATATTTAAAAAAAAAAAATCACACTTAGCAATTTGTATTCAAGCGATTAAAAATTAACACATTGCTACTAGTATTCATGTGTTTTAAAAATCCAGAAAGGAAGAACACCATCTAAAATTCCAAAACTGATTAAGTTATTTGCCTTAAGTTTAATACTACCAGCAACAACAGCTTCTGTCAAAAAAGTTTTTTCCAGAATAAATTTGACTCAGTCAAAATAACAGAGTAGTCTTTAAACAACATTAAATTTTCATTAAATGGCTCAAAAAAGCTACTACATGATCAGGTAGATAAAATTATCACATTTAAAAATTTTGCAAATTACAGGATAGCCATTATGAAATTTTTTCAACGATTTTCTACCTACTTGGACCATTTTATATCATTTATAATTATATGGCGGAAAATGATTTGCATATTATTAAATGTTAACTGTAAAAAAAAAGGAATCAAAATAAGTTTCGTAAAGTATTGTAAATTTTATTGATTGTTAATATCTATGTGTATTAATTGCTAAGGAAAATAGTCCCTTCAAAATTAATGTTTTCTTTCTTTCATAAGTTACCAGTTATTTTGCATGTGGCCCTTCACTCAAACAGGTTGTGCACCTCCCTACTTCATTTTTATGAAAACTGAAATTTGAAAAGTCGCAATACTCTCTTATGTCAGTGACAGCTTCATTAGTTAAAGCTTTAAATGTATCTAATAAGTTGAACAGCATTGCATTGGCTAATACTTCTGATACACTTTTAAGAATAAAGAATTGATAAAAAAAAATACTCAGTTTCAATGGAAGTATATCTTAGCACGAAGCAACTATAAGCAAATAAGATTTGCTGCTAGGTTTGTTTAACTGTCCAAATCATCAAAAATGTCTGAAGAGACTTGGGCTGCTAAGCCATTCCTTAGCCATCTATTATCCCACAAAATTTGAGGTACATCAATTCACTATAACAGACTTCTAAAAGTCTTCTATTTCTCTCAGAAGTGTTCAAACATCAAATGAAGGATTCTCAAAAAAACAATTATATGTGTCTCAATAAATCCTTTTTTGAAGCTGTTATTGACGACATGTACGTCACAACTACCTAATGTATGGTATTTGCTATCAGAATTAACTTCCAAAATGGTACTGAAGTAGGTTAAAGATCTTCCAATTTACACTTCAGGGATGCTACTTAAACAAAAAGGACAAAATTCCCCAGACATATTTAAAAGGTTCTAGTTTAATATCACTGTATGTACTGACAGTGCTGTGGTCGAAATATACAGTGAATCACAAATTAATATTAATAATTTAAACATTATCTTGTACATTTTATTTCAATTATAAAATATAAAACCAGAACACAGAAGAAAAAGAAAAAAATAGCAAAAACGAAAAAAATATATCAAATACAGACAATTTTTGTTTTATATATACAATTTGAAAGTCAAAAAAATGGCTAAAAAGAAACGACGACAGAAAAGAACAATGAATACTAAATTACTTACTTAGAAGAGTTTCGGCCTCCTTCCAAACCGACAGTAAACTCCGTGCTAGACATTGTAGTAGTTAGTAAGAATGTCTTTCGATCTAAAATAAAATAAAACAAATCATTACTGTTAAATTAGAAATCAACAAATAAGAACTAATTCTGTTCTAAACAATAAGAATAATTTCGTTTTAAGGATTGTAAAATAAAATACAATCCTATTCTTTTTTTAATTCAAACTAGTTTCATTAAACAAATTAAAAATCTATAATTACCAGAAATCCAATTCTAATATTTAATTGTAGCGAAGAAACTTAAAATGCAAAAATTTTACCGCACTTTAAAAAGACTAAATCTAGATTTTAAAGTTGGACGGGTGGATTGAAGTGTCAGTCACTTCTTTTAAGAATCAATTCAATTAATTTTTCAATTAAAAGAGAAAGAAGAGGAAGCGTTTGAGAGTTGAACCTGCTACGCTTTAAACTCTTAAACAATTGAAGAAGTAGCATACCACTAATATAAGGCCTTTTTCTGCTGTGGCTGTATCCTTGATTTTCTGTGTGTTTGTTGATCTATTGAGTCAGCTGTCTGCGATGCTGCTAATATACTGACGTTAGTGTGGATTTCGAATTTATTAATAATTAAAAGTAACTTTGTTTATTCCAACTTCCAATGCTTTTACCTGAGTAAGTTTATTTTTGTGATATGGAATTAATAATTTTATAAACATTCGCATTATTTAGTATAACGAAATGAACGTGTGAAGGTTCGTGTGTTTGGTGTCGGTCCCATTTTTTTCATTTTTGATACAACTTTATTTGAAATAAGTTTGCTAAAAATTTTTTTATTGAAATACGACTTTTATTAATGCAAATTAAAAGCTTAAAATGCTGCCGAATTCTCATTTTTGTGTCATTCTCAGAGTATGAGTTCACTTCTCATGTGTGACACTATAATTTTTAACTATTTGAAAAATTTATACTCGTATAGGTAATTTATTACAATCAAATACAACCAATAATTTAGTAATATGAGTAAAGAAACTAAACAAACATAAGTTACTTGTCATTCTAGATTAATAAAAATTAAATGTTAAATTATGTATTTTGATTTAAAATAAAGGTGACTCAACAATGTAATTAGTTAACATGGGTGCTAACAAGTAAAAAATCGAAAACTCTCTATTTAAATAAATTTTGGTGTATCACTCATTACTAGAGCAATCATCTGATCGTTTTTATTTCAAAATTACTATTTTTATGCATTTCCTTGTACATTTTGTATTTATCCTTTAATATTACATTATATATTTTCCTTATAAATTATTCATTATGGCTGAACAATTCATTATATAAGCAATATTTTTTATTGTGAAAGCTGAATTAAATGTAAATATATGTTAAATCTAACAATAGGTGACATAAAGCATGTTTTTTTTAATTCGATATATTTCTAATACAATCCTTATATATGTATGTGTATATATATATATATATATATATATATATGGTTTCTGAAAAAAATAAATGAGTGGTAGCTAAGATTTTACAAGACTGCTTAAAAATGTGTAAATTAAGCTTTCATTGGAGAATTATGAAATATTTTTCTGAGATATTTTGTATATCCTTATATATTTCCTTTATATTAAAATTTTATCAGCTGCTTAAAACCTATAGATTTATCTCCCTTTTGCTACCACTTTAGAATATTTTTCCAGACCGCGGGAACCTGGTGTATATATATATATGTGTGTGTGTGTAAATACCATTATTATTAATTGTATTTGCATATAACATTAATTGAATAATGCATAGCACCGGAACCCTTTTAAACATAAAACCATTCTCATGTCTAAACTTGTATTGCAGTTGCTTTGAGCTGTATAACAGTCCGAAAAGTTTTTTAATGTAATATAGAATTGTTAAGGAGGCTGACCTTCTTTTACTTTTAAATTATTCCTGGAGATAAGTTTATGGAATGCATATTTTATTTTGAATCCTCAATAATAACATTTTTTTAAAGTATTTAAAAACTTTAATTTTCTGATATTTCCTTTTTCAGGAAAAAGACATATTATTAATGTTAAATGTGCTATTCTGTAAATATCTCTTTTTTACTTAGAAAAATACATATATATATATATATCTTTTTGTTGCCTTAACATTTATTTTTGGCATTAAAAAAATTTATCATTTGTGTCAAATTTAAAAATTTTGAGATGAATGAAGTTTTAACATAGCATCATATAATTCTTTAAAAAAATGAATTAAAAAATGAATAAATAAAAAGAACTTTATTAAAGTATTCACTACTTTACTGATTTGAAAATAATATAAAATGAGCCGAAACCTTCGCTAGAATTATTTTTTAAACGAGTCGTCCTTGCTTTTTCTGACCAAAGGTGTTCAATAAGAAAATATTTACTAGAAAAAATATGACTAATTAGTATAATATCATATGTACTAGATATAAATTTTAAAATAGTATGATAAGTTTTAAAAGCATAATATGAATCAGGAAATTTAATAAAGCATGATTAATTCTGTTAAGTTTTTCTAAAAAGGAATGATCTACAGTTTGAACCCCTTCTAAAATGAAATTACTGGTTATGATGATGTTTATCTGGATTATGTGATCTGCCACAGAGATGTTTTTGCTATCAAAAAATTTAATCTTTCATCATTTTTCTTTTTTTATTGTTTGACTTTTCTGCACTATCTAAAGCAAACTTGACAACCCATCTATATTTAAAGTTTTGATTTTTTAAGTCTAAAAAAATATTAATTTCTGCCATGAAAAAATTAGTTAATATTTATTAAATATTTGCTCTAAGGCATTAGATTGGAATATATTTTCCAAAGGCTAAACATGCTGACAAATATGCATTTTATAAATAAAAAAAAGTACAGTCCTTATCTATGACAAATGTTTGCCTTTATTCAGGGTTGCAAAAAAGCCAGCCTTTCTGAAAAAGGCTAGCCTGGTTGTTTTTTATTAAAAAGTTATTTAAAAAAGCTGGTCCTGTTCGGTTTACTATTTCATGTTTTATTTTTCAAAATTTACTTGCATGGATTTAAATTTATTTTATTGATGTCTATTAAGTTAAATAATATCAGTAAAATATAATATTTTAATATTTTTACATTCTCTGAAGAGTATTTATTCCATAAATGGATAAAATATTAAATGATATTAATGATGTAACAGCTGCTCCATATTTGCTTTAAAACTCGTCAAATTGTCGAAATTACTCAAAATCTATTTCAATCATGTTCTAATTCATCCTAATTGTGCCTTACCTTCATTCAAATTAATTATTTTAACAAAAAATTTAAGCTCAATCTACCATAAATTAAGCATTTCTATAAAACTGTATATGGTTTGTTTGAACTGTACATGGTTGTATATTTTGCTTAACAAATTGGACAATTGGTAATTATAATTAATTTTATATCATTCATATACTTATGTTGCATTAAAAAAGTTGGTTTCTAAATGTAGTTCTAAGCCATTTATCAGGGATGAGATTTTTCCGCTTTTTAGCGGATTTCCGCTTTTTTCACTTTTATCTCTTGAATTTCAGTTTTTTTTATCAAAAATTCAGATTTTTCTAAAAATTTCCCTTTTTTTTATAAGTATTCCGCTTTTTCAGAAAAATCCCCGATTTTCAAAAAGAAACAGAAAATTCAAACTACATAGTTACCAATCCTTTCTCAATTTTACTTATTATAGCTATTTTCTCCCTTTTTACTCTCAGCAGATAAGTTTTTCCGAATTTTTTACCCGCCCTCCAAATATATCCGAGTTTTGTAGTTCAAACAACGCTGCTTCTGACAAGCCTTTTAGAGGTCCAAAGCCTGGAATCTGCTAATATCTCGATTCTTATTCACACGATTTTAATATCAAACATAGCTTTTCATATTTGCGTGTTGCGATTCTTATTCACGCGATTTGAATATTGTATGTTGCGATTATTATTTACGAGTTTTTAAAATACGATATTGTGATTCGTATTTACGTCTTTTTAAAAACCTATGTAGCGATTCGTATTCACGCAAGTTTAAAATTAATGTCTTGATTTGCTCATGCGGTTTATAATATCAAACATTGATTTTCGTATTTATACGTAATTTTAAAATAAGGCATTGGGATTCACATTCACGCATTCTAAAAATTACGCATCATAATTCTTATTTATGCAATCTAAAAATTACCCATCATGATTCGTATTTACGTGATCTAAAAATTATTAATCGTGATTTGTATTTACGCGTTTTAAAAATTCTATATCCCAGTTTGTATTTCCTCATTTTCAAATTGTATATCTAGTTTCATATTCTTGTGATTTCAAAATCCATTATTGTTATTCATATTCACGCAATTTTAAGATCAACTATCGCGATTCTTGTAAGAAGTTTTTTTTTTTATTTTTAAATTAGTTACTTTAAAGGTGACTGTTTTTCTAACGACTTTAATTAACGAGTATTAGTATATGTAAGTGTCATAACATCAGAGAAACTGGAAGGGAATATATTCAAAACTTACATTCTGTGCTTGGAAAGAAGAAAAAATAGGATTTGTCACAAGATGTTTGAAGATGGACTAACGACTAAATATAGCAAACATAAAAGATATGGCAAACAAAAGCAATCACTTAAAAAGGGATTTAATTTTAAAAAAAATTTGGGGGAAAAAGAGTTAATTAACTCATCATCAAAATTTTATTTATAATTGCTGTTATTTATGCTATAAAAGGCAAAATTCTTAACAAATTAAAAATAATTCTCTAAACAGTAGCTGATTGTCATGTAATTTTTCAAACTAAAATAGCAATTTTTGTATGTTAAGGAGTTACTATATATTTCTGCTTCACTGCTATTGATATGTTTCAAAGGGCTCTAGTTAGATGAGAACATAATATGAACATAATGATTCGGTCCATTGTTAAAGTTTTTTTTCCCAATATAATTTAAAAAGTAATATTACTGATATATTTGCTATAAATCACATAACAGTATTTATTAAAAGAAATTCCGACCTATTTTCCGACCATTTCCTTTTAAATAAAACTATTTAAAAAATAATGTTTCATAATTTTTAATGCTTGCAATTTCTTAAAAAGTAGATGAAAGATGTAATTTTTTACTAAAAAGGAAGAAAAAAAAGAAAGAAAAACAAATAGAAAGCCAAATGTTGAGTAATGGAATTGAGCAGAGTGCATGAAAGATGTTAAATTTGCAATTTAGCTCTTGAACCTTATAACTTCACAGTTTAATCAGTTTTGCTGATTATTTTTATTAGTTTATGAAGTTGATATTTTTGTTTTACTTTGCATTGCTTTTTTATTACTACCTTAATTAATTCAGCACCAAAATTTAAAAATAATGTTGCTGTTATTTGTGCTATAAAATGCAAAATTCATACCTAATGAAAAATAATTATGTAACTAGTTGCTGATTATTGTGTAATTTTTCAATCTAAAATAACAAATTTTGTATGTTGAGGAGCTACTATATGTTTGTACTTCCCAGTTATTGATATGTCCCCCACAGATCTAGCTAGACTAGATTATAATATGAACATAGTGATTCCAATTGTAAAAGTTTATTTTCTTTTCTAAATAATTTATAAAGTCATGTTTCTGATATATTTGTTATAAATCATGTAATAGTATTTATTAAAGAAATGGAATGTTAATGTATATTCTCAGTAGTTTTAATTTGCTAAACCAGGTAGTTTTTCAAGTAATAATTGTCTCTTATGTGAACTGAGGAAAAATATAATTTCCAGCTTTATTTTTTCAAATGGTAATTTTTATTTTCACTAAATGTTAAGTAGCAATGTAATCATTTATATAATAGATTAGTACACAATTGTATGTCAACACATTATTTATTACCTTAAACTGTCTGGAATTTATAATTAAAGGGTTGCGCTTGCGTAAAATTTACTATCGTGGAAATTCAGCTTTTTTGCCTTTTGGCTAATCTCATCCCTGATTTATAATTATTGTTCTTAATGCTTGTAAGTTTAAAGTTCTTGCTGCAAACGGTTTCGAAAATGCAAAGTTGCTACTCTAAATTATTCCTAACATTCAATCACATTAATGTAGTTAATTAACAATTTTATACCCATTATATATTATTACAGTTTTTGAAAAATATTAGCTCTAATAAAAGCCATCTTTTTTAATGGTTTAAACCAACAAACTTTTTTTAGACTGGCTGAAATCTGGCAACCCTACTTCATTTGATTATGATTTAACTAATATAGAATCAAATCTGAGACAAGTAAACCAATATTGAAGCCTAAAGCAACTTGTAAATATTAAAGAATAAAAATTTTATTATTTAGAAAGAAACAATGCACATAAAATATAAATGCATTGATATTACCTAAAAAAGAACTCCTTGTCAGTTCATATTATGCTTATTTAGCCTGAGGCTTTTATCAAATTCATTAAATATTTTAGCATTGATCCAACTATGTTCAACATTATTCATAACAATTATCAAATATCTTAATTGCACGATCAACTGCATTTAATAACTGAAGTCAGCTGTTTGACACTATCAAAGCTTTGCCAACTGTACTGTAGAATTTAATTCCTACAGTATAAACTTCTTCATATGCCTGTCATTTAAAACAAAATTAAATAATTTGAATTACATTAAGGTTTTTGGAATTGAAATATATGTAAAATATCTTGAAATTCTTTTTTTTTCTTGATTTGTGTTTCTAAACTGACTAAAATGTATATTTAATATCACTGTGCAAGTTGAATTTAACATAATTAATATATTTTTTCTGTTTAAAGCAAGTCTCATTTGTCGCGCACCTGGAAATTCATGGAAAGTCATGAATTTTTGGTACTGAACAAAATTTGTCATGATTTGAACTATTTTTTTAAAAAAATCGTGAAAAGTCATGGATTTAGGTCGCCGAAAAATTTTATTTTTAAAATGGAATTTACCCCCTCCCCCAATTTCATAGTGTTCCAAATATCTGAATTTGTAACGAAATCCCAACTCACAGTCATATTTGATTAAAATATAAAATGTTTTTATCATGTTCTTTAAAAATTATGGTGTTCTTTCAAAAAATGAAAGAAAAAACTTCATTTCTAGATGCAGAGTATAACGGTTTTGGTTATACCTATCATTTCAATGAATGTTTTTATAATGCTTTTTTAAATTTATTGTTGTGTATTTGTCGGAGAAAATAGTAACTTCGTTAAGTCATGAAAAATTATTGGAATTAGTCATGAATTTGGAAATCTAAAATGTAGCAGATACCCTATGTATAGTCTATTTTGATTTGAAAGTAAGAAATATTTATATTGTCAATTAATAATTAATTATTTTTACTTTCGGCACCAGTGCTTTTCTTTCATTTCTTTTAATTTTGAATAAATTCTGATGTTTAAAAATTTTCTGCAAATACATTACTAAGTTACTGTTAAATAAGTGTTAGTTCTCAGAACACTTATGTCTACATAAAAATTACATTTGCCGCCAACATGACTACATGAGTGTGGCCTTTCTTTAGTCAACCTGCTGTGCAAGTGGCCCTTCATTGAAAAGAAATTGTGCATCCCTATAATAGAGTATAATATTTTTCACCTTATAATGGCACAGGCAATGTCAAAATTGCTGTACAGGAATCTTTCTTTTATTCAAAACTTCTTATTGTGGTTTGAATTATTGTTTTCTATAAATATCATGAAATAATGTAAAAATTGTTCTCAATCTATTTATTCTGTTTGATAAAGATTAGATTAACAGAAGTATTGAAAAATTACAATGTATTTCTACAAAAATTTTTGATGGTTTTCATTAATTTATCTATAATTCTTTATCATATTGTTTGCTTTTAATTTAGTAATTTTCACTCAAAAATTTTGCACTAGTCTTAAAATCTAAAATTTTATTAATATAATTTTTTATACTGTTATTTAGCTTTTCTTTTTTTTTTTAATTTCTAGTATTTATGTTTATTTTCTTGTTTTTACCAATATTTAATGTGTTAAGGAATATCTATCTCTTTTTCACTGCTTTCTTAATGAAAGTCAATTATTCTATTTCTTGGCAGCTTCACAAAAAATCTTACTCCCAAAAATTTATATACCTGCACAAAAATATTAATTTAAAAAAAATTATTCTCTTAAAAATTGGAAATTTAGCTTTATAAATTTTACTTTTACAAAGAAATAATTGGATACACTGATAATAACTAGCATATATAATATTTCTTTTTTTTTAAAGAAAATACATTGTAATTTGCAAACATCCTACTTTTTTTTTTTTAATTTCATATTAAAATTCTATTATAAATAAAAAATTTCTTTTACATAAAAATTTTGATATTTTTGAAAAATATATAGAAAAGCAAATTTTTCATTAACATTGTTTTCAAATGTAAGCATAATTTTGATAGAAATCGCCCTTTATAAAATTCAAAATACTTATTAGCATCATTGATGCAGTTTTTTGGCGGAAGTTTTTAAAACAGATGGTGATGTTCTTTCTGCTCCATAAATATTCAATTTTGCTCATAGAGTAATGGTAATGCTAATAAATACTTGATAATGCTAATAAACTTCATTTTTTCTCTATACCCATAAGCATAATTTTTTGTGTATTTTTTTAATTATAGCTATAATTGCATCTGACTTAATAATTGTTTTACTGATTAGTTCTCATGTTAAAAATATACTAAATGTATTTAGTGGCATACTTTAAATATTTTTAAAGTAATAAATTAGGTAATTTTTATTTTTTTAAGTATGTTACATTCATTGAATCAATTTTTTTAGCTGATTCAGCTCAATTGTTTGTTTGTTTTTTTAAGTTAATTACTTTTCTCTGATCTATCAGTAAGTTAAATCTTTATTTTACAGAATTTGAACAAACCATAACATGCTAAAGTTGAGAGCTAAATCTTCTTTATAGCAAGTGTATATTAATTTTGAGAATATTAGGATGATAAAATTGTATGCAAAAACTGAAAAATTACTTTTTTTAATTATTACTTTCTTACTACTTTCTTTAAAAATTACTTTCTGCTTAAAAATTAGTAGTGTCTATTCATGTTGTTTCTTCTAATTTTCCTTATGTGCCACTCAAATAAGGAACTCATTCTATTGCATTGCATCTCAATACATATAAGTCTATGCAAGTTTGATTCTTATGAGTATATCCACTAATTGAGGATTTAGCAGCAATATATTATTATTTTTTAACTTGATGCTCTATATTTATAATTTAAAGATCACAATTTTAATTTATAATTTTTAAAAGTGCTTACTCTCTAAACTTAGAGTCGGCTTTAATTAGATGCTCTAACTAAATTTAAGATTTATAAGTCAAATTGTAAATGAGTGAAGAATAAAAGAGAGTGAAAGTGACAGCTTAAATGAATTATTATAATCTGATTTTGTATAAGAGTAAACCAAGGTCACTTGAAAAGTTATTAGAAATTTGAGCTGCAGTCTTGCCACCCAGTCTTAACTTATGCCAGCAGTTGGCATATTAGATTCAAATGATACTGAATTGCATTAAGAACCATGCTATAGTAGGCTTTTGTTTATAATTTTTTTTAGAAATCTAGACTGAAAGTGATCAAAAAATTACAATAATGAGAAATTAGGAAGGGGGAGAAGTGAAGTATCCCGAGCAACTTAAAAAAAAAAATTCTCTAATTTTTAACTAAAATGTTTCTCTATAATAGTGGTTTTTCTTATAGTATTTTGTCATTAAAACACAGTCGACTTTTGATTTATATTTTGTAAAACTGATTTCTAAACATTCATTTAAGCAAAATTTTATTTTTATATTAACGCAATGTTGTTATTTTTCAATACATATTTATTTTTTCTTATTTTCAGGATGATTTGTTCTAACAGCATTATTCTATAACATCATTCTTTCAAACATTTTTTTTACTCCAAATATTGTGCAGAAAAACATGTGTGCTGCTCAAGAATGTTTGTGCTTAGCTTCTAACCAATCTATATCTAAATCAAGCCAGCTATTTAATATGTCTTTAATACATTCATTAAATTGTGCTTCCGACAAATTACCCTGTGAAAGTTCTAATTCAAGACTAAAACTGTTTAAATCTATTCAAGATTGTGGAACAGCAAAAAGTAGAGCATCTGCTATTGAAATCAATAATTCATATGAAAAAGTCCAAAACCCTCAAAGTAATAAGTCTTTATATATTTCAAAAGCTTGTAAATATTCTTTTATAGCTTCTGATTATACTTCTCCTGAAGGCCAAAAGTTGTTAAGTATCAAAGTATATCAAAATCCATCCGAAGTGGATGCTTTTAAGAGTAAAAATTTTTTATCTAAACGATCTATCTCTGAATATTTTTTAAGCAAAAATGGAATAGAAAAAGATATTCATGAGGACAAAAGTAAAGAAAATGGATTATTTAAGTCTTGGCAACGTTCAATTTTTAAGTCACCAGTTTCAACTTCTCATGAAGAAGACCCAAATAACAGTGAAGCTGTTAAGTATCAAGATTCTGCTTTAAACATTGCCAATGATGCCCCAACAAAGAGTAATATTTCATTGCACTATCAAAAGCAAGGACTGCGTACCTTAGAGGCTGAACCAAGTGGATCTGGTGTAGCAGAGAACTTGGATGGAAAACTACTTTCTGGTCTGTTAGATGAAAAATTCTCGCACAAAGGATATAACATTAATCCTAATGTGAACTTTAAGGTTTTTGATATCGAATCACTTAGTGAAGCTGGTGAACCTTGTGACAGTGTATCTATCGAAAATAATGCACACTTTGGTATTGATGATGCTTGGTTTATACCTAGTGCTAGACATATGTTCAATGCTGCTGACATTTCTGGTTCGGCATCAGCAGCACAACTCAGTATTGCCAGCAGTTTTGGTGACAGTAGTTTACCTACTTGCAAAATTTGCCATACAGCTGCAAAACCTGAAGATCCTTTAATATCTCCTTGCCGCTGTACAGGCACTCTTCGGTATATACATTGTGGGTGTTTGATGGTATGTTTTGCCGGGTTCCAGTTACAATTAATATATGTTAATGTTTCAAAATATAAACTCTTGTTTATTTTTCTTTTACAGAAATGGCTTGAAATATGTAACAAAAGGTCCAGAAAACCTCCAACATGTGAATTATGCAAATATCAGTTTCACTGGCACAAAAAGTTTAAGGTTAGTTTATATTTCCTATATTTAGAATATAAATAATGCAGAAAATTATTTTGACCTCTTAAAATATTTCTTAAATTTATAAAACAACTTGAAGATCTTAATAAAAAAGTATTAATAACCATTAGCATCTAAATAATAAAATGTGGAATAAATTTTCAAAGTAGTGAATTTTATGAAGAAAAAAAAATTAGGAAACATTATGCATTTCAATATAATACAGTTAATCATAATTAGTAAAATTTTATAATGTTATTGTTTCTCGACATTTAATATATTATAGTGATTGGAGTAGAATTGTGACAATAGTAAAATTTGTTCAAACACTTGTTTAACAACAATCTTACTTTTTGAAAAAATTTCACTTAGGATTAACAAAAAATCGAAAAGTACCTAGTACTTGAAATTAACATTTAGTATCATTTGTTTTTTTTTTTTTTTTTTCATTTGTTTTTAGCATGTAAGGAAGTTGTTGTTACTCATCCCCCTGGTGTAAGAAAGCCTACACCTGGTCCAAAAGACCCTGCTGTCTGAGAACGTCAAAAATCTTATCTTTTTCGCAAAGAAATTTTGAAATTGAATATATATTCATTTATTTCAATGTAAAAAAATCCTAATATCATTTATAGCAATTCTACTCATATCACTTAAAAGCAGTACTAACACACAAAAGAACTTGTATTCATCTGTGAACTCTTATCAATATACTGATTCAAATATATTTGAAGATGTATCCAGAACTAGCTCCTTTTTGGTATTCATTCAAGAAATTTGATATTTGAAGAGTGGGTTAATTTTGTTTTTTCACTGACAGTCATAATAAGGAATTTCTACATGATTACGTTTTCCAGTTTTAGTCAAATTGTATTTTAATTTTTATGTCAACTTAAAGAATTGTAGAAGAATTTCCTCAAATACTTATACAGGGTGCGTAGCGTTTGTAAAAAGTGCTTAAAGGTGCTTTTTTGGGGATTTTGTTTAAAAAAACTTTTAAAGGTGCTTTTTTCAGCTGGTGTTTTTAAAAAGTGCTTTTTTTCCACAATTAATTTTTTTTTCTTCAGTGATATCTGATGGATCCCATGCATTTCACGAAAAATGGGGTGTTTGCTACGTAATCATTCACGCGGACTTCATGTCGTACCCACGTTATGACTTGCGCATGCGCGCACACTTAAAACCGAAACCCNCTTTACCATATTTTTGTGTTGATTTTTTAAATATAATTTTTTATTTGCACTAATTATGTCTAAATTTTCACAAGATAGGTACCTCTTAAAAAAACCCAGACAGATCAATGATTTTGCTCTTTCATAAACGACACACCTTTCCAAGAAAACAAATATTATTATCATTTCAAAAAAAGACTTTCTGATATTTTTCACTAGAGTTACATTATTTTTAATTTAACTTTTGTAACTTAGTGATAATAGTGCTTGAAAAGTTTTTAAAAAGTGCTTATTTTTGATTCAAAGATTTGGCTACGCACCCTGTTATAGTAAAACTAATTATATTTGTTTGTAAGAGAAAAATTTCCTTTTACCATAATTTTCTCTTGGACTTTTTCCTAAATATTTTAACAAAAAATATGAACAATTTATGTTTATAAATGTTAAACTATAAAGATGAAAGATTGTTTTCTTTATTTATAGGAATTTTTAGATGCATAAATCATTTTAATTTAATTTCCAAAATATTTTCTCATGAGCAGATTGAAATATTTTAATTCTTTTGAAATCTGGTTAATTTTCAATACATTCGTCCCCACTTAATCGGATAATCGAATAACCCGCTTATACAAATAAAATTTAATGCAACCAACTCATTTTATATGAAGCTAATGTTAAACTTCCCTGTTTAAAAGAATATTTGTTGTTTTTTGTCCTCGCCTAATTGCATAAAATAGAGGTACTGAAATGAGAAAAAAAAAATTTATTTTTGAGAAATGTTTCACTGATTAAAACGGAATTTCTGTTAAGATACAATAGGTGATTACTTCAATAGGGACATTTACTTTTCGCTAATATTGATTTATTTTATTTAACTTTAAATGACATTTATATTTTGTGGTACTAACATATACATTTTTAATTATAATTGTTTATTGATCATAAAACTGGGTTTGTTTAACCAAAACACTATACTATGCATTAAATACCATTAAAAAGTAAAATTTTGCAAAAATATAGAATATAAGATTGAATATTGCACTCCCCTTTTAATCAAATAACCCGCTTAATTGCATAGATTTGGCTGGAACCGATGGTATTCCTTTAACTGTTGACTGTATATCAGTAAGCAAAAAATGGTTTGTTCTATTTTATTATTTTGTTTATTATATAGCTGCAGACATTTTATGGTTTGTAATAGTTATCCTATATGAACCCGTACATATCGTCGAAAGTAACTATGATTAAAGCATGTAAAATTTTATTTTTTATAAATAATTAGTGGTTTTGTATTAGATCTAAATCAACTACAGAAAATTATGATAAAAAACAATGGAATTTTATTTTTAAATTTTTCATTCCCTCGATGAATTAAATTTGAAGTATATCAAATAATAAAATTATCACATTTTTGTAACTGATACTCAGTTGTATCATTATCAGTTTGAAACTAATACCAAAATAATCAGTGCTTTACCATATATACACACATGCATCTTTATTATATATGTACAGTAAGGACTGTATACAGTATTGGGAAAAGTGTTAGACCACCTGTTAATTTTTAAAATTAATTGGAACTATTGTTGTTTTTGAAGTAATGAAGATGTGTTATTAATATAAATTAATTTTTTTTATTTCATTCATCTATAATTTTCAAATACAGACTCATACAAATATCTAGAAAAGTTGGGCATTTATAATGTTGTTCTTTACTTTAAAAATACTACTGAAATACTTTTTAACCATAGTTTTAGTAATATGTCATTTTGTTTTTAATAAACGTTGCAAGGTTTTACAAGTGGAAATAAAAAATTTCTGAAACAACTGTTTGATTACCGATTTTATGTCAGAAATCATCTTATATTGCTTTTTATTAGTTTGTGCATCTTTTAGCTTAAACTCTTTAACTTTTAGCTAGCTATTTTTTATTGAATAAACATGTTTTGATGTTTGTTTGCCTTAAAGACCTATTATGGGGGAAATCTATTTTAGAGACTTGCCGAAGTAGTGACAATTCTGCATATGGGACTTTCCACTGTATTTTTTATATTTCTTCGTTCCTCAATATTTCGTCTGAAAGCATTCTTAAATACTTCAAAAAAGTCCTTTAACAAATTAAGATTCTTTTTTAAGTTGGGTTATTTTAAGTTCTTAAAGTAGGTTCTACTGTTTCCATTGTTTTACAATTTGAACTATATGTTAAAGAGTTATTTTGAGTTATGATTGGTTTTGATATCTCTTCTATGATAATGTTGAAATTTTTTTATGCATGTTTTTTTTAAAACTTGAAGCACCACTGTATTCTAAGAATTACTTTGAGTCTTCGAAATAAATTTTGATTCATCAGAAACTAAATGAGAGGCATTCATTTAATATAAAGATAGGCTAATAGTTTACAAGTCTTACGTTAACACAAGTCTTTTTTATTTCTTCGAAATTGTCAAAAAAGTGTTTGATGGTATACCAAATTCAACTTTAATGCCTGTTTTCTTTTTGTTGCTCTTTTCGACTTCCTCGATGAGTTTAGATTTAACGTAAGCACTTAAACATTTAAGTACTCTGTTTTTTTTGTGTAGTTAAAACTTCAATGCGCTGTTGTTAAAGCTTTAAGAGTGTTACACAGAGCCTGACTAAGGCAGGGGCAATTGCCCTGGGTCCCCACATCAGAAGGGCCGTTCAAATCGATTAGAAAGTTTTTTTTACATTTCCTTCTTTATTGAACTTTTTTTAAACAAAATGTCAGTACAGTATAAAATCCGTCAGTTTTATGTTTGCTTCTTCATTAATCTATCATATGAACACAAAAAATAAAAAATCCATGGCTTCCTAAGGCAGAATTCAGCTAAATGTCTGCAGTTACAATGGGCAAATTTGGCCTATCAAAAGCCTGTGCTTTTACATATCACAAAATGCGATATGTTTACAAAAATATAAGCTTCTAATTGACTTGATTGAGCTATCCTAATTGCGGAAATTTAGCTGAATTCTGCCCTAATATCAGCAAGGATATGAATTTTTTGCATCTGCACTAGCGTGCAAAAGTCTTTGGTCAGTGTGTGAATCGTCTATTAAAAAACAAATTATGCTCATTCATTTCAACAATTTATTACTAATACATTTCTCAACAATATTTTAATACTCTATAAAGAAGTTTTTAGTAAACAACAGATGTACACAACTTCTATTTAGATTTTACTGCCGTCAATATGACGAACTTAAGCACAGTTGACAGCCTTACATAGATTTGGCATTCGAGAGAGTAACTTTTCAAGCGCTTCAGAACTTAGATTTTTCCAGGCATCTTGGAGACATTCCCAGACTATTTATATTAGTTAGGCACATTATGCTTACCCGTCTGTCCAGCTCATCCCTTTGTTTCTCTATAGGATTTATATCTGGTGATTGTGGAGGCAAAGTCATGATTTTAAGCACTTTCTGCTTTTCTTTCGTCTTCAAATAATTTGAATATAATTTAGAAGTGTGCTTAGAGTCATTGTCTTGTTGAAGGACAAACCCTTTACAAATATTATGAATACCAGATGGCAACGCATGATGAACCAAAATACTATGGTACACTTTTTTATCCATTGTTGACTTGAACTAAATCACTAACTTTTCCTTCTCCAAAACCACCCCAAATTATGACTTTACCGCCACCGTGTTTCACTGAATAACTCAAACAATTATCATTCACACGTTGCCTACCAATCGTCAGACATGCTGACATCTTCTGGTGGAAAATAATTCAAACTTTGATTCATCAGTCCAAAATTTTTCTATTGATTCATCAGTACTTTTTTCCATTGATCCAATATCCACTATTTATGATTTCTTGCCCACTTAAACCATTTTTGTTTATTTATACGCCGTAACAAAGGTTTTCCACACGCTATGCGATCATTTAGTCCAACGCTACGTTCTTCACTGTATCAACTGATATTGGAATTTTTCTTTCTTTATTCAATTCTTCTTTAATCATAGTTGCTGGAAGTCATCTATTACATTTGCTTGTAACTAGAATATGTTTATCTTCCATCTTTGTTGTGCATCTTGGTCTTCCTGGGCGTTTTTTAGTCGAGTTCGTCCCTGTTCTGAAAATTGCTAATGTGTATATTACACTTGACTTTGGAATTTTCAGTCTTTTTGCTATTTTACAGGAGTACCCTTCTTCAGAAAAAATTTGAATTTTCGCACGTAACTCAATTTAATATTCTGCTCTTTTTTCTCTTATTTCGACTCATGTTCGCAAAATTCTTACTAAAAAAATTCAATATCAAGTTGTTAGTATGTGTAGAAAATTAAGAATAATATTCAGTAATAGAACTTGTGTTTTAAATAGATATCAGAGCTCATTCTAGGCAGAAAAAAGGGCAGGGTGCAAAAGTTAAAAAAAGGGCATTATTCTAAAAAGGCAATTATTTCTTTCTATGGGCTTTACACGTTTTATTAAAAAACATTGTAAATTAGTAAAAGAATTTTTTTTTTTAGCTTTGCCAATAGTAGCAAAGCAATCATATTAATAACTAATTTTTATTAATAAATTAGCATTTATATTGAGCTAATTAGCTTAGTAGTAATTCATTTAAAATGCATGTATATATTAATAAAATAATAAATGTTAAAAATAAAATAATAAATTGTTTTTAATTGTCTGTAGTTATGATTTTATAATTAAAATCATTAATAATAGTTATGATTTAATGATACTGGAAGTAACTGCAAACTTTCAAAGACAAGTACAAGGGGATGTGATGGCTATTTTTCCTTTCCCATATAAATCTATGTATTGACAGCAATGACAAACTAAATAAAAAGAGTTAAAAATAACAAAAGTTTAAGAAATCCATTGTAGAGTTTGGAGAAAAAAATAAAGGGTTGAGAAAAGAAAGTACAAAAAGGGTATGGAGTCTATTACATCAGGGCACTAATTTACTTCAGAGGCAACAGGGTGGATTCTTTTGACTAAAAGGACAGCAGGATGCTGCGCCCTTTTTACCCTGCCTAGAATAAGCTCTGTAGATATTATTATTATATATAATGGAATTTACTTCAATACTTAAGAAAACTTTAAATGCTAAACACGAAATATACTATCAACTCAATACGTAGTTACAGTGTGAACTGTTTGTATTTTTGAACAATTTTTTTAAGCTGTTAAGCCATTTCTGTGTTGATAAACATATAAGACCATGTGAAAAATGAGTTTACAGTTGATTTAGCTAAGTTTTAAATGAAAAGGTATAATATTGAGTATGACTAAAGACTTTTGCACGCTAGTGTAGATGACAAAGTTATCAATCAGAAAAATGCATTTCGGAAACTGCCTTCGCATGATGGACATAGAATTGTCAGAAAATTAATAAAATGGACAAAACAATTGGATTGAAGGTGGAGAGAGGACTAAATAGCAATTTTTGGTTTTATCAATTTTCTTGTTATATATCTATAATGTGGTCAAAATTTTAAATACTTTCATAAAGTTCGACTCTTCATTACTGAAGTAGTGAATCAGAGGGGGGCAAAAAAGAAGTTTTTACCCCAATAAGTAAATTTTATAGTTTTTATTAACAAGTTTTATAGGTTTTATTGACAAGTAAATTTTATAATTTTTGTGAATTAAATCAATATTTTGTGCTGTTTAATTTTGTCAAATTGTGTAATTTTTTGCTAAAATTTATGTTCATGATTTTTTCTAGGTTGGACAGTGGCAATTCCCACACTGTTCCTGGCAAGATAAGATATTGCATACTGTCTTTCTTTTATCTGTTTTAATAATGATTGGATGTGCTATTGTGACAGTTCTTTGCTTTAAACAACACAGAGGTGCAAAAGCTGAAATAACCCATTTAGAACTTACTCAGTCTGAAATTATAACTCTTATTTGTGGGGCTTTATTTTTCCTTTCATTTTTTTTAGCAATGTATGTTGAAATCAAAGCTAGGAATACAATCTACAAACTTTTGCTCAAATTTATATATCTCAATCAGCAGTGGTATATTGATGAATATGATAAACGAAAGGAAAGTTCTGCCATTGATGTATAATGCCTATTATGTACAAAGTTGTGAATATTATATAAATATTGTAACTTTTTTCATCTTTTTATTAACTGCATAGTTATTCAAAGCATTTTAAAAATGTTCCTTGACATTTATTGCATAGCTGTTCTTAAATCCATATTAAATATGTTTTTTATTTAATTTTGATATTCTTATGTTTTATTGCTCTAATCTCTAGTGCTAAACTAGTTATTTAAAAACTATTATCAGATTGAAAAATTCAAGATAAAAAATACTCATTAAAAAAAAAAATTTCCAATGTGTATAACATTTCAAAGATTTCTAAAGTGCTTTAAGTTTTTATCAAAATACTAGGTCTCGTAAAGAAAAGTTGCAGAAGTCAATTAAATGAATTTTTATATGCATTACTTCTTTATTGGTAAACACCCTGTGGCTGAATTGTTTTAGCTTTCTGTGTCACATTAATATCTTAAGATTTTTTTTGCTACAATAATCTCATAAAATGTGTAGAAAAAATTTACAAAATGACATATTTTTAATTGAAAAAAAACTAAAGCAAAAGTTTCAAAATACAGTTATTCGTTTTTGTAATATTATAACAAAAAGAAAAGCAATATGCTGGTTAACCATTTTGTTGTTGAGTTGAATAATTAAATAAAATTTTTAAAAAAATATTTTAAATACTTAAACAATCACAAAAGAAGAAAAGCAACACAACAAAACAGTTCTCAAAAGCTTAAAATTACAATATGCATGACAAGTGAAATATAGGGTTGAATAAGTCGTGAAACTATACTTCTAACTCACTAATTATTTAACTTGAAATTTTCATTGAAATGTTCATTTTTTTCACTATTTAATTTAAAAATTGCTATTATAAAAGAAAAAGTTCAGCAATTTTCAATTTAAAGTACAAAAAAGTTTTTCACTCATCATTTGGACGTACAATTAATATGTAGAACTCAATGTATATATCTTTGAATTATCGAAAATTAGCTCTGCTACATTTTCTATTATTCAGAAATATAGCAGAAGTAAAGATGTAGCAACATTTATCTACTTACTACATTTTACTGAATAAAAGTAAATTAATTTCAAAAGAATAGCCGTAACACCCAATAATAAAGTTAATTATAATAATAAAAATTGTCTGTGAAAATTTAGTTGTAAAGGAAGTTTTTGTAAGAACTTTTTCACTTGATTTTAAAAAAAATTTTACTTAAAAAACATTTCCACTGAATTTTTTTTTTCATTACACAAGTATGGTTTTTGTTTTATGAGTTTTAGCTGTTTTATATCATTTTTCTGATATAGACATTGCAAAAAAATAGCAATTAAGACACTCCTCTTGACTAAATTACTTTAGATCAACTACTTAATTTATTATGTTATTGTATAAACTTTGCAAATAGAAATGATTGATACAGAAAATTAAATGTCTTTATTGTTACGTGTGTGTCATTCACTCTAATTTTTTTTTAAATATTTCTTTTGTTGAAAATTTCTACAGAATTTTTTAACAGTAAAAGTCTAGGTTATCACTGCAAAAGGTTTTTTGTTTTTGTGTGCAGAAAGGTATGTCATGCTATTACAGCCATGGGGAATAAATTTAAGCCTATATTTTCAAAAATTTTGTGTCATTAATGGGCAAAATAAGTTGATTTATTTTATTTGAGAATATTCTTGTTAGCATATTGCCAATGTCTATGACGATGTGTTCTTTATACCACTTGTTGCCAAAGTATGTTCTGCTGAATTCTAGAGTCCAACAGGACACTATTTTTAAATTGCCCAAAGCTTTTTGATAAAAACAAATTTTTCATATTTTAATTATTAACAAGAAAAGTGAGTTACTTTATAAAGACTGAATAATACCGTAGTAAAATAAATAACATTTTTTGTATTGAATTTTTTTAAATGTGTTTGACTTCTAAATAATTGATTTTTTATCTCTTAAGTGATTCAATATAAAAATAATATGCTTAAATAAATAAATACTAGTTGAACAATAATGACACTAAATTCACCACATTTCAAAAAATTAAATCTTCCTAAAATCGGGAATATTGTTAACACACATTTTGTCTATATTTTCTTCAACAGGAAGTAAATTAAATTAAAGAAGCATTTCTTTTATTGATAGAAACAAAAAAAGTAAATTTTCTTTTTAACTGATGCAACAATATTGTAGGTTAGCTTACTTATTATTTATTTATTTTTTTTTATACTTTGCCGAAATTTGCTTGATTGTTTTTCTCCCAATTGTGTCCCTGACATGTGGATATACATTTCCTGATGTGTCTATATACCTCTTCTAAAACTTTTTTAATAATTTTAACTCTTTACCGGGTCGATAGTTTTAGGGGATGGTTTACAGATGTTTTTTATTATTAATGCTTATGCTTAAACCAGTGCAATGCAGGATAACCTTATGTTTTACCTAGGAGCTCCCACATATATATTTCTGGACATTTTCAATAATAGTCTATTTTTAAAGGGAAATATTAAGTATATATTTGAACTTGCCCACTTGATTAAACAATATAGGTAAATTTTGTATTTGTTTGTTAGCTCAGTTTGTTACCAGAAAATCATAGGAAAGAAATCTCATTCGTGCATTTAAAATTTCAACTACTCACTTTAATTTTTAAGTAAACAATGAACTTTTTGAGAAGCAAAAATGCTTAGGATACAGTCTGTTACATTACATAAACTGCTGTAAAAAGTTTTATTTCTTTCTGAAGTATCTATGTTGTAAATTATGGTTGATGGTGGATATAATGATCTTTGTTGTCCTTAGAAAAACTTTGTTATATCATTAGTACACGAAAAATAGCAGAAATATGTTCTCATAAGTGAAATATACTAGATTTATTTGGGCAAAGCAACGCTATACTTTAATTATAATTTGAAAACTAGCAGAATAATTGAAAATGTAGCAACTTGCTTTTTATGTTAATACATTGAAAAGTATCATTTAAAATGCTATATTTAAGGGGAAATATGCTTCACAGGTCCTTTTAACCTAATGAAATGATCCCTAATTCTCCATGATGCTGCAATTTACACTTTTGATAAACAATGTTTAATAATCCATATTTCACTATCTACTTGATCATAGACTAGTATCAGGTTCTTCCATCACTCAAGGAGAATTCAAGACGTTTCACATTTAATGTGCGATAATATCAAAAGCAAGGTAGATTTTAAGAATTTCTGGGAAAATTTTATTAAACAAAATGACTCGTTGTCATTGTAAGCATTTTGTTTTAAAAATGCCAAAATGGTTGACACTTCTTTATGAAAAGTTTTTCATGGAAATAAAAAAAATGGTACTAAATTTTGGTTACTATATTGAAATGAACAATTTAATGTGGACTAATGGAAGCTAAAAAACACTGTGTCTTATAGAATAGCAAATGGGCATGTATCATTTCTCAATATATCATTTCTTATAAAGGGAGGGTTGCAGAAACAGGGTTCGTAGAAAAATTGAAGACTGATTCAAAAAATTTATACACGCAGATGGATATTTATTGTATGTTAATTTTGCACTGACATTTTATAATCTAAATTATTTAAAAATTTCATCATGTTGTAAATTGTTAAAGCTGATAGAAATTTTCTTTTTTTTTTACCTCAACAGAATTGCAGGGAAAATCATAGAAGTTCTGGTTAAAAAAAATGTTGTACCCTTTTAGGTAAAATGTATTCATTTTGTTTTTTCATGAACTGTGTATTTTATAGTATTGGGATGTTTTATATTTTTTGTGGTCAAAAATTCATTTATTTCAGAACAAAATTAATGAACAGAGTAATCAAACATTGCCCATCGCTAGCTACTACTTTCCCCCACCTCTCAGGCAATTTTCGAATTCCATCTTGAAAAAATGTCTCATCTTTTGAGGCGGCCTAAGTTAGGAGCCAATTTTTGATTTCTGCAAAAGAAGTGAACCGGTGACCTTCCAAATCGTGCTGCATCTGTCGGAACAACCAGTAATCAGAAGGAGCAGTGTCTGTCGAATACGGTGGGTGCAGTAAAATATCCCTCTTGAACATTTCTAAATAATTTTTTGTGACATGAGGCCGATCGTTATCATGCAAAAGAATAAATTTGTCATGTCTTTGCTCGTATTCTGGCCGTTTTTCTTGTAATGCACGGCTCAAGCGCATCAATTGTAGCCAATACCGATTACCTGTAATTGAATTGCCAGTTTGTAGCACCTCATAGTATGCAACACCATTCATCATTCTTGAAACGTCGAAACCATTCCCTCCTTGATTTATCAGTTGGAGCATTATCACCATAAACTTCTACAAGCATTTGATGCGCTTGTGCTGCTTTTTTCTTCCAATTGAAGCAGAAACATAAAACCTCCCTCAAATGCTGCTTAATTACCACAAAATTTGTCATATTCAACAAAGTGAAAAACAGGGTTGAAACTCAAAGCGATATAAACTGAATATTATTGACAGATGTTTAACCTCTCTGAAACCAGCTGTAACTATTAAACATTCATAACAGCCAGAGCCATCTTTTTAAAACAGACCAAACTAATTTGTACTCCCAATAAGTTCAACAACCTGCTACTTCAAAAAACAAAAAAAATGTGTAAACTGTTACTCAAAATGAATTTTCTTTTCAGGAAACTATTAGTGATAAACCTCATAAGTAGTTGTTCAAATTGTACAAAGGTACCATCATTTTCTACTGTGCACCTCTTGTTTGAAATAGCTATACAATAGCTCATTTCTAAAGCCAAAATTAATTTCCCTACTTTTCAGCTTCTACTTGAAGCACAGAAGTCTACCGATTTTACGCAGAATAGTATATTTAACTCTTTGGTGTAACAAAGCGCATTAAAATAAACAATTCACAAACTTGAAACTCGCACAATCTTGTGAAGAGGAATGATTTTCACAGAAATGGAAATGTTTGGGCGCTCTTTTTAATTACATTTTTTTCTTTAATTAATGATTAATTTTATTAGCAGTTTAATCAAGTTAACTATCGAATCTCTTGAATTCGAATTAAATCACTTAAATTGAAAAACTTGAGAGAAAAAAACATAAGATTGGTTTAATTTTTATCAGTTCAGAACATGTTTTCAATAATTTTACGCGCTTGTTTGCCATTTTTTCCAATTTACTGAAAGGGCTTAATTTCTAAAATTATTATTAACAAATCTATCTAGTTCAATGCATTATCACAGTTTTCATCCAACTCTGAAATAAGCTCGAATAAAAATAACTAATCAACAATTTAGCAATCTCAATTTCTTAAATCATCTAATGATCTGATTATGGTGTTGTGTATCTATCACTACAGTGTCATGTACTAATACACTATAGTGTTCTATACTAATTTACCATTTTCTTCTTTTTGTGTGTGTTTTAATCCTTAGCCCGGTTTAAGTCACTTTGAAATTTTCGGGTCTATTTCTATTTATTTAATTTCAAGATGATTAATTTAAAAAATATGTTCTTTTATTGAGTAATTCTATTACATAAATTACTCTGCCCCACCTGTTTTCTGTTAATCTGTATTTGGAAAATTGAAAACACAACCTGTTAAACCTGATTAGGCTTTTGAAATTATATAATAAAAGCAATAAGCTCATATTTTTAAAGATATGGTTTTTAAAAGAATTATCTGAAGCTCATATTTTTAAAAATATGGTTTTTAAAAGAATTATCTGAAGCTCATATTTTTAAAGATATGGTTTTTAAAAGAATTATCTGAAGAATTTTTTATAAAATTTTTAAGCTTTGCTGTTATTATATTTGCATTTATATCAAGATTTCTTCTGATTGTAAATCTAATTTATTTGCTGAGTGATTTGTTAATTTTAATTTGTTTCTTTTTGTAAGTAGTGCAGGTAGGAAAAGAAATTGAATTAATATCTATATTTATTTATTTGAGCAATTTCATTAATTTTGTCACAAAAGCTATTAGTCTAATATCAATATGCTTATTTTTCAATTCATTTTGCTCAAATTAGTAATTAAGAATTATTTAATGTTATTTTATTATCAATTTATAATTTTGGTTTGAGTTAATACCTACACTATGGTATGTATATTTTCTCGTTTATATTAGATTTCTTAAATTATTTTTATTAATTGCTAAATAATTATATTATCGTTCTTTAAAATATTTTTGGCATTTAAGGTTTAAAGAAATGCTCAAAAATTTTGGAAAAATTGTGAGCTTTATAATTTTATACTCCTGTTAAACCTAGAAGTGTTGAATAAAATACACAAAAGCATTTTAAAATTTGTTTACCGTATATACTTGTCTTTCAAAACTTTTATCCTTATGTATCATTCAGTTTGAAATCTATAAATAGCAAAATATAATTTTTATAGCCTAGGCATTAGTATTTGTTGATTTGCAATAAGGTTAATTGAAGATGAATAATTTAATTTTTTGTTTATAAATTATTTATAAAAATATTTGTTGTTTTAAATTGTTTTTAATAATTTATTTAATATTGTAGATAGAAAAATTCCTTTTTAATGGATTTTATTTATTGAAATGATTTTATTTATATTGTCTTAGATCTATGCATATTTGAAAGGCGCATAATACTAATGTGCATCAAAGGTGTAAGCTAAAATTTCCATTGGATAGAAGTATTGAAAAAAAGTTTGATTTATATGTAATTGATACATTTCTGTAGAACAGAGTTCTATGTTGTGCAAAAAATCTTTTTTAAGACATTAAACTATCCATTTTTTTACTGCATTTTATTCTAATGTTGCCTAATTTGAAATCATTGGGATTTTAATACAAATTAATTTATTTTGCTGATTCTCTTGTGACGCAGTAGTGTAATTTGTTCTAAATTTCAGATAAATTACATACTTTTAAAAATTTCACCTCATATCAAAAGACTATTTACCTATTAACTGCCAAAGCTTGAAAATATAATTAGTTTATGATACAAGTGATTTTACTTACTAGTATTTTAATCCTATAGTGTGTAGTACTAATTTACTGTAGAAAGAAAAAATCTTAGTTTTTTAAATGTGGATTGTTGTGTTTATGCAACAGTGGCAGAAGAGGGATATCTATTCTTAAAGGATTCAACCACAATTATGGATAGTTTCTTAGATATTACAAAAGCTTTTCAAATTCAAAAATTCATTTCACTCTTTACATAAAACTATTTAAATTTGTACTTATAAAGCCAATTAAGATTATCCAGAATGAAATAACTCAATGCATTTTTAAAGATACTTGCTATAACAAAGTTTGCTACACAATCTTTAGTTGCCTAATATTTAATTACATAATGTACATATTTTAAGTTTTAGTAGTTTTCAAAGGTTCTGGACTCTATTTACTTAGTCTTCCAGTAGCTAATCAGTTTCTCTTCAAATTTTCACGTTAAGAAAGATATATCAAAAAATATAAAATAATTTTGTGTCTGAAATCTATAAAAGGCTTTTCATTCCCATCTGTGAAAAGTCCTACGATTGAAGTATTTGTCGTAGAGACAGCAATATTAGTTATTGGCTTACACCTTTTTGTTGAAAATTTTATTTCTGAAATTTGCATTGTTGTAACATAAATCAATCATCTTTTATTTTTCATGTTAAATCACTCAACATAAAGTTTTGCTCTAGAAATTTTTCTGGCATATCCAATCCTGTACATCTTAAATAAAGAAAAAAAATCACATTCAATACCCAAAAAATATGAATGAAATCTACTCGTTTTTACTGATGCTATTTTAGTGCAATAACCGTTTTCTTATCCTAATTTCTAACAAAAATAGCTGATTTATGAAATATTCTGACAAAAAGTGACCTTTTGAACATTCTGAAGTATCTAAAACCTTGACTAACTATGACTAAAATTTACTTCTAAATTTCGAAATTCACTTTTTTATTTATAATTTTTTTATGCAAAAAGTTTATAACATAAAAGTTGGCTTAAAAATGCTTCAGGTTCAGAACATGTAGCAGCAAATAAATAGTGAAGGGACATATTTTTCATTTAAATATATTTAGTGCTGTTCATAATTGAAAAACTGTAATCACTTCAAAAATCTACAGAGTAAATTTTTTCAGTTATATACTTATTTAGATAATTCTTTGTTTCATTCTTTCTTTTTAATAATGGTCTGTTAAATATTGTATAAAATTTAAATTATTTCCTCAAAAATGTCATTTTACAAGCATTGTGCCACTCCAAATATAAAAATTATAAGCACCAATCTGTTTCAGAAACCTAATTAAGTTGCTTCAAAATGGTTATGCTGTTGTTTCATCCCTGATATTTATATAATGGGGTATGTTATGGAGTAAAAAAAACAACTTTTATGTAGTTTAAATAGATTTTTACTGTGTTTTAATAAATTTTGATTTTTTTTTTCCTCTTCCTTTTTTTCATTAATGTTCAGAAATGTTTTGTCAAGGAATACAGATGCGGAGATTATCTAATTGCATGTCATCTTTTTTTTGCGTAGCACAAGCAAAATAATTATAGAAATTGGTACTGTTTATACAATGTAAAAAATACATAGATTGTTTTGTTAATTATTAAATACATTGTTAATCATTATCATTGCTTTTTTCTTTAGTGCATTAGAATGCATAGACTGAACATGATACATTTCAGCTTTAACGCTACAAAAATGTTTTTGGAGCCTGCACATTATTGAATAAAAAGTAACAAAATCGTTTCTTCGTTTTTAAAAAAATTCAAATTAGAATAATTATTTTTTATTTGTAAATAGTATGCGATCGCACATAATTTTAATGCACAAACAATTAACTTTAATTACCTTATGCATAGTATGCATTCATATTCAAGTACAGTACAGAACCCGTTATCCGGAAATCAGAAAACCGGAAAACCAAAAAACCGGAACGAAATTCGATAAATTTTCTCTCCATTTTTAAAAAAAAAATTTTTTTTTTCCTCGTAACATTTTAGGATTTTTCTTTCTTTTTTGAAAGATGTTTACCTTACCATCATTTTTGAAATAATCATTAGTGTATTACTTCATCTTTTTTTCTTCTTTTTAAGATTATTTCCAAAAAAAATTTTTTAGTTGGGTTTAACAATAAAAAAAACGGCTTTTTGTAACGATTCAGAAAACCGGAAAAGTCAGTTATCCGGAATAGCGATGGTCCCGATCGTTCCGGATAATTGGTTCCCTACTGTATAAAAAGACTGATGATTATGGAACAAAAATCTTGTTTTATTTTGCTTCTTATGTTTGATTAAAAACATTGCCGTCGTCAGGTCTGAAAACCAAGTTTCCATACATTAAAAACTTAAACGCCAGTTAATACATTTTATAAACAGCAGACTGAGATTTTTTGAACCCTGGTTATATACACCTGCCATAGCTGTTTTCTTTTTCCCCCTGCCAGAGCTTTTTTTCAAAGCCAGAATTCGACCAAATTCAGACTTTCAAAATAGCAAGACCACACACATTTGGATTTGTTTAAGGGGGTCTCAAGCATAGAGTTGAAATAGTAGGTATTTCAACTCTGTGGTCTCGGGGTTCCGCCACTTAGAAAAGAAAAGTCGACCATATTAGATTCTTCTAATATCAACAAAAATTGCTACTACAGGTGAACTATTAGGCCTAGGACATTCATGTTTTATATCAAAATGTGTATAACCAGTTGCGAAATTTTTTTTTTTTTAAACTGTTTCTTTTTTAGTCGTCTTAAAATGTATTCGTAATTTAATAAAGAAATTTGAATAAAACATTTTATTCAACGAATGCCTACTTTTATAAAAGCATGTTTCTGATAGAATGTGATTATGCATCAACTTTTTTTAATTTTATTTTTTAGTTTGTTTTTCAATAATTGATGCAATTTCAATAATATACATAGGTTTCAAGGTGCATAAGGTCATAGGTGCAATTTCAATAATATACACATGTATAGATTTGGAATAGTGTTTTTATCAATTTCTTCAATGTATACTTTGTAATTATTAATACGAATAGTACATAGTCAAAATTTTTAAGCATCTTAAAATTTCTTAGCATCTTATATATCGTCTTAATCTTGAAATAAATTTTTTAATAACATGTCTGCACTTGTTTCGCAGAACTATTTTACCAATTATTTAATTAAATTTTAATATTTCTCAGAATCTCATTTTTTCCGCTACCTCATGTATTATTTTTTATTGATGTTACTAATCAATTGTTTTAGTACTTTAATTTAGGTTTTCCTTTAAAGTAAAATACCGTTTTAAAGTATTGCCAAGTTTTTATTAAAAGAAAACTTAAAATTATTTGCTAGCTAACTGAGAATTAAATCTTGATTAGAAAGTAAAAACATTCTGCTGTTTAAAATTATTCTATGCAAAACATCTGACTATTTACTAAGCATACTTCTGCTTCTTCTTCATAAGCGCAACAGCCTTTCACAGGCCAAGGCTGACTCGCAGATTTTCCTCCATCTGGCCCTGTCCGGTGCGACGGCCCGCCAACGGTTGACTCCCAATAGTTTGAGGTCCTTTTCAACGTCGTCTATCCATCTTGTAGGTGGTCGTCCCCTACGTCTCGTCCCTTCAATTGTGGAAAAAGTCACTTTTTTGGCAGGGACGGCATCAGAATTTCTGAAGAGGTGGCCCAGCCACCTAATGCGTGATGCTTTAATAGTTCTCACAATGTCGGTCCCACCGAATTTGTCATATTTTTTGTAAATTTCGTGGTTGTAAAGAATTCTCCATACGTTATTCTCTTGAAGAGATCCAAAGATTTTCCTCAAAATTTTTCTTTCAAAAATTAGCAGTTTTTCCTCCTCTATTTTGCTTAGGGTCCAGCACTCACTTCCATACGTAGCTATAGGCCTGATTAAAGTTTTGTAGATGTTTAACTTTGTCTTCACACTGATGAACTTGGATTTCAGTTGGTTTCTGAGGCCGTAGAAACTTCTGTTAGCCATGGAAATTCTGTTATTTATTTCGATTTTCAGGTTGTTGTGGCTAGAGATCAAGGTTCCTAGGTACTTGAACTGGTTAACAGTTTCAAAAGAGTAAGTCATTATCTCCAGAGGAGATCGATCAGGAGTTTTATTTGTTGCGATCAAAAACTTGGTTTTGTCTGCATTTATAACTAGTCCCATCTCCTTCGCCGCACTCTCAAGCGCTACAAAAGCGTCAATGACTGAGCGCTTTGTTCTTCCAACTATGTCGATATCATCAGCAAAAGCGAGTAGTTGGACAGTTCTTTGTAAGATTGTTCCATTTGTGTTGATACCAGAGTCTCTAATGGCCTTTTCCAAAGCTATGTTAAATAGCAGGCAAGAAAGGGAATCACCCTGTCTGAGGCCTTTTTCGGTGAAAAATGGTTCAGAGAGACTTGACGAGATTTTTATTCTGCACGAAACTCTTTTGAGTGTCATTCTTGTGAGGCTGATTAGCTTCTTTGGGATGTTAAACTCCAACATAGCCTCAAGTAGTTTTCTTCGGTTGATGCTGTCGTAGGCAGCTTTAAAGTCAATAAATAAGTGGTATGTGTCAATGTTATACTCTTTGGTTTTCTCCAAGATCTGCCTGATAGTATGCAATTGGTCAGTCGTTGTTTTTCCTTTCTGGAATCCGCATTGGTAATTTCCAATGATTCCCGAGGTGTAGGTCTCCAATCGCTTGCATAAAATAATGGAGAAGATCTTGTACGCAATATTTAGAAGGGTAATTCCCCTGTAGTTTCCACATTCGAGTTTATCACTTTTCTTGTATATAGGGCAAATAGATCCTTCATCCCACTCAGTGGGCATTTGTTCCTTTGTCCATATACAACAAATCAAGCTATATATAGCTTTGTTTAGCTTCGTTTCGTCAATTTTAAAGAGTTCGGCTTTTAAGCCATCAGGTCCAGCTGATTTATTATTGTTTAGCCTCCTCAACGTTATTTCCACGTCGTAAGGAGTAGGCTAAGCATACTACTTTTTTTAAAAAATGAAGATAAATTATTGAGTATCTTTTTTTATTGTTTCTTATTTATTTGAGTAATGAAAAAAAATGCAACAGATAGCTTTGTTTTTTAAATGAACAAAATATTATGGAGATACTATTTTATTTCGACTTTCAAACTTATTCTCGCCAACTATTGTCAGGAAAATGCTCGATGTGTCTTATTTGTTTAACAGTTTATACTAAAAATAGAAAATTATAAAAAGATTCCAAAACTCTGCTATCTTTAAAATCATCATCATCTCAAAAAATTTTTCTTTTTCTAACTAAGAATTTCCTTAATAATAAAATACGATATATTAAGAGATTTTTGGATAACAAATTATTTTATTACTGTACTTAATATGTTCAGCAAATATTTTACAGTACTTTTTTTAGAAATTATAAATAGAAATTGTTCTTTTATCTAGCTGTAAAAGGACAAAAATGTTAATGTTTCATTTATGCTCAATTGAAACATGACAATAATTTAATTAGCCCCAGAATTGAAATCTGTTTGGACGTAACATTTAATTGCTTGAAACAGTTAGAAATAATTAAAATTATTAGAAATTAAACTTATTCCTTTATTTTGTTAAGAGCGACAGGAAACATGAGGAAAAGTAGTGATAAGCCCTGTTTACCATCAGACTTACTGCTCATACATTTAATCTAATGACTTGAGTAATTCAAGAAATAAAATAAAAGTGTAAAATGTAAACCCTATTGTACATGTCCCTTGCTATGCACTATACTATATCTAGAATGAATTTTGGATCGATGAATAAAAAATATATTTTCCAAAAATTTTGAATAGTGCAGAGATGTTAACTCGTTCGAAATAGTAATTGACTTAGTAACTACTTAACTTTTATTCCAGAAAAGAGGTTTCATTCTACTTTTGAAATTTCTATTGTGGATTGAATTGTTGAACATCCTAAAAAATGTTTTTCAGAGCAGCAGTCAAAAAATAAATAAAACAAAATAAAAATGTACTACTTTGAATTTTTTTTAAGTTTTGACGCATTATTATGTTTTTTTTCGATCAAAGCGTAAACTAATTTTAATATCGCATTAAGTATTTTAATTTCATATTCTATGTCACTAAATGAATAATCCCTAAAAACTGAAGCGGGAATTAAGATAAAAATTTCATTATCTTTAAATACAAAAATAAAAATGTTTTGAACTCTCAAAAATTCACGTAGCCCAGCGAATGGTAACGTTTGAAGCAAATGTTGTACGCGCTCAAAAATATTCCCCGGCAGGCGTGAATGAGGAAAACAAAAGTGATTTGAAATAAAAAAATGTATGGTTGCCAGTGAAAAAATCTAGAGAAACCCCTGCAACTTCAGCTCCTTTTGATTACCCGGGAATCTTGTTTTATTCATATGAATGCCGATTCCCACGTTAACGATATTATTTATCACATCATCTCTCCATGGCAATTGGAAATGCATTTTGCCTTTACCGGCTATAGCAGTTTTTCTAATTTTATTTTCGATTTTTTTTTCTCCCTCATTCACGCTTATTTTCTTCATATTTTTTGAAGCCAATGAAGGTTTTACCATCAAGTATAATTTGTCTTTCTTGATCATTATTTTTATCTTATGCTGAAAATAGCAAACATCTGTAAATTATTGTTTCAACAGGATTCGTGCGGTCCTTAAAACATTCAAAGCACCGTGATTTGTCGTTGTTGTTGTTCATTTACGTCGCACTAGAGCTGCACAATGGGCTATTGGCGACGGTCTGGGAAACATCCCTGAAGATGATCCGAAGACATGGCATCACAATTTTGACCCTCTGCAGAGGGGATGGCACCCCCGCTTCGGTAGCCCGACGACCTGCGCGCGAAGTCGAGCACTTTACAGTAGAACAGTTTAACGAGGACCAATACCGCGCACCCTCAGTCCCTATGCTCTTAACGATCAGTCCACTGCGGGACCAAAACACTATGATACCCATGTTGAAATAAAGAAGTTATCTCAACTGTAAAATTAAAATTTCGAAACCTCAGATTTTGTAACCAGATGTTTGACGTTATATATTGAAATTGATTATTTATTGCTTTGGTGAATATAAACATAATAAAATACATTTATCTTAATTTTGCTGGCACTATTACAGTTTCTTAAGGACCTTATGAATTTTGCTTAAAAGGAGACCATCTATCAGATATATGTATGTAATGATGATAAGAATCGTAAAATACGTTTATAATAAAAAGGAATAAAGCAAAGAAATTATGGTAGCAATATATGGTGATCGTAACTGTTGACCATGTTGAGCGACATTTTATGGTGAATTTATGAAAATCCTTTTCAGAATGTATAAGAACATCAGGATGCTATTTGTAAATTATCTTTATATAAAGAAAGCCACGTAAGTCACATATTTGGTAGAATGAAACGATTTCCTAAAAAATGAATCATACAATATTCTTAAGCATACATATTTCAATCTTTTTAAAATGCCTCGTAACATTCACTAATTTCTACAATTATATATATATTAAAAAAAGAAATATCGGGAATTATATAAAACCTTGTGAATGTGCACTATAATCTCTTCCAGATATTTTATATTTTTCACGATCTTTTTCGCGATTTGCCCTACAACTATGTATGTAATTAAAATAATGCAAATTTGGTTTTAGTATAACATTTTCATATTTAAAGAAGTTAAAAACAATTTAAAAAATAGAAATATTGCCTTATGCGTTCGAATTCTAAAATCTAGGGAATTTATAAATCGATTCAAATTTTATTTTTAAATGAGATAAAAACGAAAGCAATCTTTGTTTTTTGGGTTAGAAATCTACTAAAAACAAATCTGTTGCATAGAAACTTAAGATATTTTTATATTATAACTATTTAAAAAAGAAAAGAAAAAAATTCTTTCCGACCCAAGCTAGCACAAAAACGACGATCAGTTTTCATTTCATTCTTTTTTATTTTCTCAGCTTGGTTGGTTGCTTAGCAACGGACTATTTTTCTCTTGTCGATTACGCAGTTAGAGTATGGTTATATTCTTGGCCTCTTTTGGGGACGACGCCAAATATATATAACATCCTAGCACCTCAATTTTTCAGAAATTTTGTCTTTCCTCCTATTTTGAAGGTCAGGAATCCAAATATGTGAAAGAAAGATGTATGTTTATTCAGAAAAAGTGCGTTTTTGTGTCTGATTTCGTTACTTAATTAGTAGAGTTAGCACTAATTATTTAGCATCTTTGAAATCACCCTCAGAAACCATTAGGATTGACACTTAATACGCGAGAATCCGATCTTTAGGACAAAAGTTATTCAGGGTGATATCTTCTTTTTCTGCGCCCTGTACATAACCTCTTAAAAGTTCTAAACAATTCGTTTTGAGTTTTCTTTATTTCGATTCAGCTTGAAAAAATACTTTGAAAACAGTACCTCCTTTGTTTAAGTATCAGTATTTAAGTTTCTCCCCCTCTTTTTCCTCCTGCTGCCACAGGATTTCGTAGGATTTTCATGTGCGTCCACCTAAGACTCCCCCAAATGTGAACCTCAAACCCTAATTTGGTTGTTCTATTAGTAATTCTAGCGGGTAAAGTAGTTATTTGTTAATTTGATCATTTTTTTAAATATGTTATAGTTGAGTTTAGAATTATTATTCAGGACAAGAACCTAGAATTTTTTTTAGCACAAATTTTAATTTTGAGAAACTTTTGGTTTTCAGAATTTTCAAACACTTATTTCTGATTATTTTTCAATTTTTTTTTCATTTGGTCCTTACTAAATTTTCAGTAATATGTATAAGTGTTTTTTTATGCAGGTTAAAATCTGATTTGAGCTCTCAATACTACTATCAGTTTCGAAATTTTCATTTTTGACTTTAATTTAATGTTAAACGATAATAAAAACAGTAAAGAAATATTTATTATTTAAACAATGGGAAGAACGAAGTGCCCATAATTATTTAATAAATAACTTAGGTCCCCTTAATTATTTAACAAATAATTATTTAATAATAATTATTTATATATTCCCATAATTATTTAATAATAATTATTTATATATTCCCATAATTATTTAATAATAATAACTCCCCATAATTATTTAATAAAATACTTAGTCGTCTTTAAACAGTTTCAATTTTTTCTTCTACCTCTATCATAAAAATTTCAACTTTGTAATTTTATTTGCAAATATTGAATTAAAAATGGGTGGTTTTTCGACGTTTATACTTTAAAAACTCGCAAATTTATATTTTTTTTTAGAAAAGAGAAAGTTTCAGAATAATTGAAGGTACTAGGGAAAGTTTAAATTATATATTTTCGTATAAAATAAAGCTTATTTTTTATTCACTTATTTTTTAAGTTGCACCTGAATTTAAAATATCGCAAAACCTGGGTTCCATCGTCGGGCCGGGCAATGTTGACTCAACCTTTTATCCCTTCTATGGATCCATAAAATGAGTTCCAAGTGGGGATTAAGCACTGGGGGTTCCGCGTTCAGATGACCATCCATCCGATACATCTGCTCCTGTACCCCTGAGCTCAAAGTCGAGAAAACTGAGCTGGTCACAGTAGGCCTTGGCCCGCTATGGGCTGTCACGCCACTGGATTTTAAAAGCATTTATTAACAATATTTTTGAAAAATAATTTTTAGAATTTAATTAATTTAAAATTGAGAATTTTAATAGAATTTAAAATTGGAGAGTTTAAAAATAAATTTTTATGCTAAAAAGAAGAATATTCGAGAAGATTTTTGATGTTTATAAAAAAGCTTTAAAAAAAAACATATTACTTTCACAAAGAAAAAAAATTACAAATCTGTTGAAAAAAATTGTTTAAAAGAAAGTTCAAAATAACTGAATCAAGGAAACTGAGGAAACGAATTGTTTTGAATGAACTCTTTGGTCCTTAAACCTACGGTTATGTACTGCCCTTAATGCGTGAAGTTAATATATTAGATTTAAAATAAAAATTATTTTGTATGTTTGCATTTGTATATATATATTATAAAGCAGCAATTTTATAATATCAATTTCTCAGGAGTGTTTAAAATATAAAATGAGAAATTCATAAGCATATTTGTCTTCAGTATTCCAAAGCAATTGAGTAAAAATATCTCCAGGTTTACAATTTTAAATTTACAATAAGCGGAAAACAAAAACACATAGTTATTTTTTATTCTTTAAAATCACGAGATTTATATTTCGAATGCTCTTTTTGAACATAACTCGCCCTTTAAATCAATGAATGGTTAAGATTTTTTATATTACAGATATTTTTTTCTAAATAACAAATTTTTTTATTAAGTCAACCATAATAAGTGTTGCAGAAGTTTCTGTTGAGGCTGAAATAAATTATTATAACTACAATAAAAGCATTTGTTCGTATTTCTTTAATTTTCCCATATTTTATTTTAAAAATTCACTAATTTTAAAATACTGCACTCAGCTTGAATGGCAAAATTTGGAAAAGAGCAGAAAGAAAAAAAAAATAATAATAAAAATATCAGGATAAGTAAAAAACATCTGAAAAACAGTCGGAAGATGGCAGCACTATCATATTACTAATGTGTTTTCTTACAGCAGATTTTTTTTCACTCTCTATTGCGCAATACAGAAAAGATTAACAGCCGTCTCACAGCCTGCCAATTTGATATTATTGAACGAATTTAATACTCAATTTAAAATGCTGAGTTCTCGAACCTACTTACCGCTTTTTGTGTAATCCCCTCGTATTGATAAACGAGGATCGACTTTTTTTCAATCGAAAATGGCTCTCCGAAACTTTAGAAGTGTAAAAAACTATTGCTTAATTTATTCATTATTTTTACTTTTTATAGATCTTTAATTTTTATGGGAGATGCACAGTGTGCAAAATAAACAAAATATTCTAAATAACTTTCGCTCAAATGATCAGATTTTCTCGAACAAAGTGCCTATCTTCTGAAAAGGGTTCAAATATGCTAATTAATTAATAATGAAAACAGATACAAAAACATACTTTCTGTGCCTAAACATACCCCCTTTTTTTTAAACGTATTTTGATTTTTTTTAAAACCAAAATTGGAAGGCAGTTGGTGTAGCCGCAATTAGGAACATATGATTCCAATAGTTTAGCCTGAAGAACGTTCGAAAGTTTGTGCTCTTAAATGTAAATTTTGCTTTTTGCATATTTTGCTACATCCGAGGAAGTTTTTAAGTGACTTGAAAATTTTTCCTCAAAATTATGAAATATGTTTTTTCCAAAAAAGAAAATTTTATAAAAAAATGATTTTAAATAACTTTTAGTTATTTTTATTTCATTAATGAATTCCGCACTATTATTGAAAATCTGGGAATTATTGAAAATCTGATTTTTTAGAACAATATTTTTTTCATTGTGATGTCGCCCCCCCCCCTTCTTTCACAAACTGGATATGGTCATCACCTCGTCTCTCCAGTGCTCATCATCAAATTTTCGAGGAGCGATTTTGTAATTATTATTTTACACATTTTCTGAAAATATATGAAGAATATGTAGTGAAGTAGTTGCAAGTCCTGAAGAAATTACGAAAGTAACATAGCTAATAAAAACGTTTCGTTGTTATAAAGCAATTATTACTAGGAAAGCTAATTTTCCGAATTACATAACTAATTAAATTCTCTATAGGAGTAGTTTTTTTTTTTCCACATCTCCGGATGTTTGCAAACTTGCAAAATAATGTAAATGTTTCAAAAAATTCAAAAGCTCTGATGTTTTGTTCCCTCCGTTTTTTAAATATTTTAATTGTGTGAAGAATAATTTAATACAGAATAATCTAATTCAGATTCTATGGCCGGAAAGTACTTCTAAAGATTCCAGCGAAACGTTAGCTATTCTTAGAATTTTCATTTTCGATAAAATAAACTCCTGGTTTTCTGTGAAATGGAGTAGCGCAGCTGCGCATCCCCAGATTCGAAGAATAAACCATTAAATCTATGTTTTTTTTTTTTTTTTTCTTAAAAAAAAACTTTTCAAGGGATTTTTAAAAAAATTTTGTCGGCATGGCATCAAAGCGATAGTAACTGGTGAAGATTATTAGATTTTAACCGGCTTTATAAGCCCGTATATTTTCGTGTGTGTGTGGATATATAATATATATATATGAACGGAAGGAATTTTGTCTTTCAGTCAGTTTCTTTTGAATAGCACACATGAAAAGGTATCAATATAGAAAAGTGATGTTACTTCAAATAACGCAGTGGCGTGCATAGGTGCGTGAATGCTCGTGGAAAACTCCTCGATTAAGAACTCTTAAAAAGAAGAGTTAAATATTAAGCATTTTTGTTTGTTTTTTTTCCCTTCATACGACACTTTTTGTACTTTTTATATGGTAATTTTTAATGACTTTTCAATTTTTTCCCCTTTTTAGTCATTTATTTATTTATTTATTTTTTTTTTTTGATAAATTTTGTGACGCATTTTGCTGTCGTAATTATGCATCCTGATGATAATCTTTACGTTTTTCCATCAATTTTTTTTAATTATGTTTATATTTATTAGAGCATTTTGCTTGTGAAGGATTTTTTTTATTAATAAATTACTGTAAATTTTACATTAAACCCTGCATTTTAAATTTGCCTCAAAATCAAGTGTTGATATTTATCCGAGTTTCTTAAGAACGAGAAACATTGCTTCGATTTTAATATCAAAAAACATTTAATAATGCAATGCATTCTGATGCTCTTAAAGATTGCAACTAAAATTTAATAAATTCTTATTTATCTTTATACCAGGCATCTTTATACCGTTAATTACAAATTTATTTTAATTAATATTTTAATTTTTAATTAAATTTATAAATACAGGTTAGGAATAATAAATATATTTTTAAAAATAAGGCATTGACCATTTAAGGGCATTACTTTTTATTTTAGGGTCATTTTTAGTAGTTTCTAGAGTATCTCTCTCTCTTTCTTTAAGATTTTGTAGTTTATCAGCATCGTTTCCTTAAAAATATTAAAATCAGTAGAAAAAAACTAACTAACAATGGAATTGTTCTTAAAAAATTAAAATCCGTATTTTAAATTCATTGTTATCTAAGTGCAAGCGAAAATTAATTATATGACACTTCGGTTAAATAATTTATTACTTAAAATAAAATAATCTTGAATTTTCTTAGATGTAAACATTAAATATACATTAATGATTTAAAACTTCATTATAAAATTGGTTTAAAAATCATATTTTTTTCTTCATAAAATATTTTTCTACAGCCAAATATTTTATTATGTCATAAAATAAAAAATAATGCTAATACATTTAAAGTTTTTGTGTCCATGGTCGTTGATTGGATGACCTTTTTAGCTGGGGTCATTGTCCCCTTTGCCCCCTCCTCGCTGCGCTCCTCTGATGATACGCCTCTGAAAATGACCAAATGCAAGTTAAGCAATCGTGGAGTGATATCATCAAGGTAGAGTTTCGAAGAACGAATAATTAGGTGTAAAATTTCCTGATCGTAGCTGATTCCTCGTCGTAAGTTACGATGGGTTTTTTCTACCTGGTCTTACTTCCAAATATTTAAAAAACACTAAAAATCGATCACTGCATAAAGTAGGTTAAGGTGTACAATGCACATGAAAATACCAGAAGTACACTATCAGTGAAATGTATCTTAAAAATTAATGATTCAACAATGTAATCACGCAATGTAAAAAACACCACTATGAAATTAATGAAAAAATTTATTTTTCAGTGAAATTAAAATTTATTAGTAAAAATAATTAGTGAAATTATATTTGTGAGAGAATTTATTTTTAATTATTTGATAACACTAGCGAGCACATATGAAAATATTTTCCTACTTACCAGTATAAAAATTGAAAAAACACGTTCTTTACAAATGTGCCCAGCATTTTTAAATGCTGGGCTTATTGGAAAAGTTCTCACTAATTTCTAATTTTCCTGATATATTTAGCCTAGTAAATTAATTGAAATGTGCGAAATGTTACTCAATAAGAGTGAATTTGCGTACGTTTTTTTGGAATGAACTTCTAATAAGGCTATTTTTAAGTTTTCACTATTCTGGACTTATTGCAAGCTGACTGAAATGATTTGAGTAATTATTTAATTAGCTTTAAAGTATGTGAACTCACTGCAATGAGCCTAAAATATTCAGGCTGACTGAAAAATGCTGGAGATATTTTCACTTAGAGAAATTCGTTTCCAAACTGTTTCCAAAAATCCTGATTTTTTAAATTCTTTTTGTAGTCTGCTGAAAGTTTTCTGTTTCACTCCCGGCTACCACGGTTCCAGTTTTGTTTTCACTTTCATATATTTTTTCATTGGCAAATTTACGTTTTCTGTTTCAAATCTCTTTTGATCTACTCATTCACAATGGCGAATCTTGAGAATGGGTGCCTACCTTTGAGAGCTCGAAACATATCGACGTTTACCACCTTTATATTTGTTTGAAGAAAATGAAATTTTTGCAATATTAATGATTCAAATTCTTGAAATTATTCCTGTAATGCATAAATGTTATTTTTAATTATTAAATTTTGAAACAAATTTGGTAAAAGGTGATCTAGTTATTTCTGGGTCATTCATTTACAAATATCATAAAAAGGAATATTGAAATAAATTTAAATGTTTTTAAATACTGTCCCATCCTGAAATACGCGAGGAGCAAAACAGGCCTTATTGGAGACAAAATCGCGGTGGTATTTATCAAAGAGTGAAGAGTTCATTTACAGAAAGTAAAATCGCTAAGGTAACAAAGAGAGCTTAGAAATTTCGACGCATAACAAAAATTGTCAGTATATTACATGTTTCATCATTAAAAGGTAATAAAGAGAATTGGTTTTAAAGGGTATGAAATACGTTTTTTTAGTTAAAATTTAATAATTAAAAAATAAATTAAGATATCATTAAACTCGTGCATCTTGCTTTTCTTTTGAGACTCTTAAATTGCTTAGGAATATTGCACACCGGGAAATTTATGACTAAATATTTCTGGAATTAAGACTTCTGGAATTAACTACATTTGGCTGAATTATAGAGAGAATCGACAAAACAAATTGTACTACTACAAGCATAGCATTTAATAAGTATTTTTAATTAATCATCGAATTTTAATTTTATGTGATTCGTTTTCTAAATTTATAGAAAGGCAAATCAAAGTTTCATTGTTAGCAAAATACGATTCCTCAAAAAATATTTTAAAAAATATAATAATTTATACCTTTACATTTCCCATCATAAATTCGTTAATTTAGTAACAATTTTTTTAGATTAATCTAACCGATTACTAAATTTTTAAACTTGTCTTAATCGTTAATTTTTTAAAAAATATTTTATAATTTTTTTAAAAAGAAAACGAGTTTTTTCTACATATTATAGATTATCATATAATAACATTACATTAAATGACATCTTCATGGTTTTTTGTGTTTGAACCAATTTCAAACCCATTTCATTAATGTCAGTCAGTTACTTAAAAATAAGAAATTTTTTCTTCTTCTTAATCAGCACTACAGCCGAGTGCGGTCCAATGCTTTCTCAGTCTGCCTCTTCTAAACACTTCGACTTGTAGCTAAATTTTATCTCTTCATTCCCAAAACTTTCACATTGTCCAACTACCTTGTTGTCGGTCTTCCTTCAATCTTTGAAAATGTTAGTTTTTTTAGCTGAATCAGAGTCTTCACGACGAAAAACATGTCCCAGCCATCTGATCCTGTATGACTTAATAACTCTCAAAATGTTCGGTTGCTTATATTTATTAAACACTTCATAGTTATACAAACTTCTCCATGCATTATTTTCTGTCACTGTTCCAGAATCACACCGAATGATTCTTCTTTCAAAAACGAGTCATCTATTTTCTTCTGCTTTATTGAGCTCCCAAGACTCGCTGCGATACAAAATTAGCGGTCTAATAAGTGTTTTATATAAACTTACTTATGAAGATGAATTTAGATTTTAATTAGTTCTTCAGTTCAAAGTACCATCTATTAACCATCAAAATTCAGTTTCCAATTTCTACTTTTAACTCATTTTTATTTGTAATATTAACCATCAAAATTCGGCTTCCAATTTCTACTTTTAATTCATTTTTATTTGTAATATTAACCATCAAAATTCGATTTCCAATTTCTACTTTTAACTCATTTTTATTTGTAATATTAACCATCAAAATTCGGTTTCCAATTTCTACTTTTAACTCATTTTTATTTGTAATAAGTGTACCCAGGTACTTAAACTGGGTCTCTCCACTAAAGGTATAAATGCCAACCTTGAGTGATTGTACATCTTCTACTCTGTTGCTAACCACCATAAATTTAGTTTTCACTTCGCTTTCGCTTAATGTTAAGCCCAGAATTTTGGTAGCATCTTCAAGGGACATAAAAATCTCTGCCACATCCCGTTTCATTCGGTCATTATGTGGATGTCATCTGCATAAGCCAATAATTTTAGCCAAATAGTGGTAACAATATTGAACATAAAATATGTCCTAAAAACCAGAGTTTAGAATTTAATTAATCAAAAACTACTAAGTTAATCACAAAGAAGTATTTTAATTGAAACTACATTATACTTTTAGTAAATATAATACTGCCGTGCAATTTAAAAAGCAACAAAAGTGCTTCTAATGCTAAATTAAAATTTCAGAACACCGATAAAAAGAAATTTTTTGGATTTTTTTTTCTATATTTATTTATTTATTAATTATTATTATCATTATTATTATTGCAATATTTAATTTTGAGCCGCGATGACTCAGGGGATTGAGCGTTCGCCTTCCAATGAGAAGAACCGGGTTCGATGACTGGTCGATACACATTCCGCATCCGGCTTGCACCGACCACAGTGCTGACGTGAAATATCCTCATGGTAATAAAATAAATTATTTCATTTTATAAATGTCGTTGAACAGCCGACTCAATTTTGAGTTACCAATATTCAACTCCGTAGCCTTGTAATTTTAAACCCAATTCAGAAGATAACGAAATTACTGGATCAAGTATTGGGAGAAATTTGCCTTGGTGGAGGACTATCTGTTGGAACTAATCCGCATTTGCGTTATATGAAGAGGAAAACCACGAAAGTATCCCATGATTAGCCTGACGGCAGAAGGATTCTAACCCATGATCCGTCTACCTATGAGGATATTTTTACTTCAGCACTGTGATCATTGCGAGCCGGGAGCGGAATTCGTATTAAACAGCCATCGTTGGGATTCGAACCCGGGTTACCTTATTGGGAGGCGAGTGCTCTATCCAGTAATCATCATACAAAAAATGACAAATTTCTCAATTTGCAATTTTTTATCGCTTTCACTTATTTTCTTTGTATTTCACGGCCGAATAAGCGTCTCAAGGTTACGCGATATTTTCCGATTCCCCAAAGAAATCGCACATCATGTTTTGAACTCAAAATTTATATTATAATTTTTAGCTTGTTTTGATGGAATAGCTATGTCTATGTATGTACTGATTTTCTTAATTTTATTTATTCATTTATTTTGAGAATATAAAAACATCAAAAATGTGACTTGCCATTGCGCTTCGAATAAACAAATGCGCTTCGAACTATCTAACTATCTTCGAACTACTAAACTATATATTACACTATCCGTCCTTTTCACCTAGCGAAGTTTTTAATTATTCACTTTTTGTTTTAGGCAGAAAATGTCTCTTACATTTAAAGACATTTCTAATATCTTTTTTCTATGGATATCTTTTATTGTATTTTGATTTTTAAAAGTAAATAATTAAATAAATTGCATACATCGCATAAAATGCATGGTAATGTTTTGAGCCTCTATCATGGCAACATTTGGGGCAACGTCTAACCTATGGATCGTAACCAAGGATTTAGATTTGGTTTTTATTAGTTGAATAGTCTATAGAAGAGCTGCAAGAGTCTCTTCCGTTTTCATAACTCAGGAAATCCTGGCTTCTCCCCTAGCCTTGAGCCCCCCTGCACCGGAGGAAAGTCTGTTCTTCATAGGATATGTTTTCGAAAGGTGGGAGCATCACGGATCTAAACTTTAAATTCTGACAACAATTAAATTTATATTTACTTTAAATTAAATTTTTTTAAAGTAGATGTGACTAAAATTAACATGAAGTTCTACCAAAATTCAAGACAAATGCCTTAGCAGATTTTTTTTCTAACCCATGATTTTAAATGACACTATGTAACACAAAGAAACAAATTTTCTTTTTAAAACTTTTACAAATAGAAATGTCCTTAAAACATAGCTCTGGATAGATGAAAGATTTTCAAAAAAAAAGTAATCTAGTGTTTTAATACTTGAAGCAAAGTTATTATTTTAACAAAATATAGATTAAAGTAAGTACGTTAAAGTTAAAATCCAACATTAAAGTAATTTTTCTTCTGTTTTAAAGTTTTTCTTTTATTTATATTTAATATTTTTGCAACAAAAAGCCATTTTCTTCACACATGTTCTTTATACATGCGAATGATCCGAATCACGTAACGCAGATAATATTTTTTTTTTTTTTGATTTATTGTTTAAAATAATCTGATAACTTAAAATTTTATGAAAAAAGTTTTACAGCAATAATTTTTATTTATTTCGAAAAGCAAAAGTTATTTTGCAACGTAAGTGGTGAATATTTACTGAAGTCTTGATCGAATTCAAAATCGTCTGCAAGTAACATAACTGTTCTCTCCTTTTAAAAAGTAAATATAAATATATATAAATATATTACTTTTGTGTGTATTTTCTTCCAAAATCACGTCATCGAAATTCAAGTTGAAATTATTTTAGATGGATGATGTTATTTCAAAAATTTTTTAACTTAATATATTTTATTTACAATAAATTTAATTTTCATTAAGTTTATTCACGCGTTTATATGCCGAATTCTAATTTTTCTTTTAATAATTAGTTTTTAATTGTAATATAGCATTCCATGATAATTCGATATTCAATTTTTCATATATAAATACGGTAAATATTGCCCGAAATTCTTTTACAGTTGTATATTACACGTGTTTTGGATGTTATTTTTAAGATGTCAGCATGCGAGTTAAAACGGAAACGGAAGCTCATTTCTCGAAAACGGCGCCAAACGGACGGAAGGATCCTGCATTCAATCACTGACCTAGAACAAAAATGAAAATATTTTTTAAAAAAGGGATGCGATTATCCATTGAAATAACAAGAATAATTGAAAATGTTTTATTTTTCAATTATTCTTGTTACTTCACTTATAACTTTTTGTTAGGGACAGGGAGAAGGTCGTAATTTTGAGATAAAATTATACTGAGGGATTTGATCGAAATGATTTCTGAGAAATATTTTACAAATAATTGTATGCGTAGGTGTGTTGAATGCCCGGGGGACGACTCCTTCATTAGATGACCTTGAAACGAAGAATTTAACCAAGGTAGAGGGCATGGGCAAAAGATGTCAGCTTAATTGAAAATAAAAACTCCTACAATTTAAACCCACATTTTAAATTAATTTTTTATGTAAATATATGCTGAAATTATTCGATGGTTTAAAAGTTAATTATTACTAACAAATATTCTTAAATTTTTAATTTAGGAATATTTAAATTTTAATAATCGAAAAATTCATCTTTAAATATGATTCAAAACCATATTCTATTCTGCATAAAATATTTTGTTCGAGCCAATTATTTAATAGTTAAAAATTTAACAGGCAGGATTTTAGGAGCCCTTGCCTCCCCCCCCCCTTCATTAAACCACTCCCAATCACATATGTCGAATGGTACAAGCCATAAATGGCCTCGATTATAATTTTTTTTTTTCATTTCTTGTGAACCAAGATGTATTACGAAGTTTTAACTAAATTGTCACTTTGTGTATAAGTTTTTGCGCTAAAATCTTGAAGGAAAAAAATCGTTCAGCAATTCCTAATAAAAAAAATAAATTAAAAAAAAACAATTAAAAAATATTAATTAAAAAGTAGCAGTTTTAAGAAAGTTTCAATATTTTTTTTCCTTGAATTGGTATTTATCGAGAATTCTTTAATTCGACCCCATTTTCGTCAAAGATTATTTGCAGAATAAAATTATTTTTTGCGAGAAGTTTCATATAAAGGCAAGTTAATTATTGTTCTTTACGTAAACCAAACAATTAACTGCGAAAGTTAAGAGTTTTTTCTTCCTTTTTTTTTTTTAACCCAGACTACCTGTTAATTTTAAAGAATATAATCATTTATTCTTTCCTATATCATTATAAGTTTTTCCTAAATACTAAGATTACTTTTAAATGAAATAAAAGTTTTATCGCAATCCGAAAAAAAAGAAGATATTATATAATTTAAATATGTCACTAAACTCGTTTTAAGAAAACTTCAAAATAAGTTAGTGAAACGACAACCCTCATTCTGCTACGGCTCGGCGGCGACTGAATTGGATCTGACTGTATACCGGAAGTTCGCCATCAATTGCTCCGCCTCTTTCCTCCCTCTTGTAACCTTTGTGACCTGTGTGCGGAAATCATTCTCATTACTCTTGGCACAAGCCCTTGAATGCAGAAACTGCGTTGTGCCTTCTTTAAAAACTTCATTTGAGCGACAAACTTCCCGTCTTGCTAATTAAAGGATGAGCATTTCACGAAAAGCATTCAAAGAGTTAACCGAACAAACCAGATGGACTCATGAATTATATGTTTTTACGAAAATAAATAACGAAAGAATTATTTTTTATGTACCTTTAACTGCCTGTATATGTAAAAAAGTAATGGTGAAATTACTAAACTGAAAAAGACCCCCAAAAATTATTAAACTGATTAATTATTAGTGTAAATATAGTTAAGATTATTAATTCAATTATTAGTTAATTATACTTTTGAATTCATACCACAGTTTACCTTTAGAGTTTAATGGATTATATTACAAATATAAAAACCAGTAGACACAAAATATTAAAAATTAATTTATTTAAATTTCATTTTCTTTTGCCCGCCGCGAAAAGACATAAAATGAATTATATTAAATGAATATAGATGGTTATTCTCTTAAATGTTTATTGAGATTTTTTTCTTGAAATTGATCATATATAATAATTAGATTATATTGATCTGAATATTTTCTATTTTTTATACTTTGGGTTGTATTTGAGGTCCATTTTTTTCTTCAAACACCCATGTTTTTTCTTATGTCTGCGACACGAAATAAACGGGGAAGTTAACTTGGCGGTCCAAAGATCTATTTAAAAATTAATGCTTATTATTAAATATTTATTATTACGTATAAGGCAACGAAATTTTCGGTTTTAGAACTGAGAAAAATCAATAAAGAAATTAAAGTGAAGTGCATGTAAAATAACATATAAACAAGGAGATAACAATAACATGCAAATCCTGCAAATATTAGGATTGTTAAGCTATGTAATAACGAGGATTGATAAATGAAATAATAATAAGAAATAATTAACTAAATAATAATGTTGATAAATGAAGTAAATAATAATGATTATTAATAAACTAAATAATAAACAAGGATTGATAAACTAAATAAAAATAAAAATTAATTAACTAAATAATAATGAGGACTGATAAACTAAATAAATATGAAGTAACACCAGCATAAAATTATAATTTATGACTGTCCTTTCACCTTTCAAAGATTTAAAATAAAATTAAAAAAAAAAACTACAAACGTTGAAAATCTGGTTGCCTGGTTTCAGTCTGCAAATATCATCTGAAATCAATTGAATGGTTATTTTCTAATAAATTAGCTTTCAGGAGTTAATACTATCCCATTTTCTTATTTATTTATTTATTTTTATTCTTAACAAATTTGAAGCTACTCCAAAGTTGACTAATAGGGTGTTCGAGCTCTTCCAGAAATTTCTCAAGGGTGGGGGGGGGGCTAATCTTAACTTAAATTTTACTATGAATCACAAGCAAGTCAAAATCCGACTGAAATCTGATAAAAATTGGGGCCTGCAGGAAACAAACGTAGTTTAGAATAAATAAAAAATGTTTTTTTCCCAATATTTATCACAAAGTTAATATATCTTTAGCTTTTAGATTTAAATATAAAATAATAATAATTAACTGGTGTAATGTTATGCACATGAATAAGGAATATTATAAAAATTCCTTTCGAATGTAATATACATATATACTTTTTTTGAAGCATAAATTAATTTATATTTTTACTTGAGAAAATATTTATTTCGGTACTATATTTTTTCGTAGTGGCGTAACTAAGGGTAGAGTTCGTAGTTTCCGGACCCCTTTCAAATTGAGGAGAAAAATAACAAAAAATGCAGAAGGGGATTTTTTATTTATTTATTTACTTGCTTTTAACAATTGTGCTTAGGTTTCAATTTAAAGTCCTTGCTATATATATGATATTGTTATTTTGTTTCAAAAACATAACTTAGCCTTTTTATGAAATCTGAGGAAGGATATTTTTAAAACTGTATCTGAAAAGTATAAGTGTAAGGATTCAATTGCTATCCTATATTGATCTACATGCTTAGGATAAATCATAATTTTTTTCACTAAATCGAATCTTTGAGTAATACTTAAGTTATGAGTTGAATATACTTAAGAATTAAACTTTGAATAATAATTAATAATTAAGTTAGTGCGTTAACGATGAAAGGTTTTAATTCTGCTTTAAAAAATTTATTTTTACTATAATTATTAAATTACTATTTTATATTGATCTAAATGCAAACCGTAATAGTGAGTTTTAATATGTTGGTTAATTTTAGATTTAAGTGGAATTTACTTTATTACAAATTCAAGCTCTTCAAGTAATTTTTATAATAAAACAGAAATTCTTTAGAGGATAAAAATATAAAACTAAACCAAATCTAAGGTTTTTTCCCCCTAGAAATTTTTCTGTTTTATTTACTTCAGTTTTTGAACACTTTTTAATTTGATGTTAGAAGTATATGAGATTTTTGATTTGAGATTTATTTGAGATATGAGATTTTTAATTTGATATTAAATCAACAAATATTCACGATTTGTTAAAGTGACAGAAACAGATGTTTTGAGAAAGTTAATTAGTATAACCAGTTTAAATAATTGCCGTAATGTTTTTTTTTTTTTTTTTTTTTTTTTTTTTTTTTTTTTTTTNTTTTTTTTTTTTTTTTTTTTATTGGAAAAAATGAGTGAATCTGGGATCTAGGAACTTACACTTCTTTAATATTTATTGTACATAAATTCAGATTCCTTCAATGTGATTTAAAACAAAATAAAATTTGTTTGAAATAATTATAAGAATCAAAACCTAAAAAACTTAAATCTAGAGCATGAGTATCTATTGAACTTAAGTGCTAAGGACAATATAATAGTAAGGCACATTTCAAATTCGTTCAGGAAAGCTTCTCACAAGTCCATTCTGATTAAAACTAGTTTACAATTTCCATGTAGGTAGCAAAATGCTTCTGTTTATCACGATGTTATCACGTGAAAATTCCTAAAACATTAAAACTATCTATCTGGAAACAAAAGTAAGAAAAAGTTTGATGCAAAAATGTCACAGTTGGAAAAGTGTGCCTTATTACTGAATCGCCCCAAGTCCTTTAATTATTTATATTTGTATATTGTTCGAGATGTTGTTAACAATAGTTATTAATCATTATTTTAAAATAACAAAGAATGAAAAATCCGAAATACCTCTGAAAGATAATCCCCGAAGCAACTTTTAATCAAAAGTTTTTTATGCCTCTTCAGTAACGGTTATAAAATATAAAATAGAATTAGCGTGCTTTAGATTTTTCTAAATATTAACTATAGTTATTAATTATTATTTTAAAATAACAAAGAATAAAAAAATTCGATTAGGGCGTGTAGGAAATGGTGTAGGAAATGGTGACTGATAGGAAATGGTGACCCGTGTAGGAAATGGTGACTGATGCACGTTAAATCTGTCGAGTCTCAAAGTCCTCCATGTTCCCACAACAAATCAATACCTCTGGGGGTACTGATCCAGGAGTTTCCTTGTCTTCTGGATTGGTTCAAAAGCTTCTGAGTTGAACATTAGTAATCGTAAACCCAAAAATTGGGTCGGCTGTTCATCAACGGATATAATACAAAACAAAAATGATAATTCCCTGTGTAACTTTTAGACAAAAATTTTTTATGATAACTAAAAGAATCTTAAAAAATATTAGTACATTTTTTATTTCATCTATTTATGTTCCAATTAGAGCTCGAAGATTTTTCTGAGTCAAGAGAATAAGAAAAATGTGATATTTTAAAAAAGAAAAAATTTGCCTTAAAAAATGCACCAATTTTCTATTTTCTCCTCAAATCATTGAGAAATGGTAACTTGAATATTGAATTAAAATGCACTAATTTTCTATTTTCTCCTCAAATCATTGAGAATAGTAACTTGAATATTGAATCAAAATGCACTAATGTTCTATTTTCTCCTCAAATCATTGAGAAATGGTAACTTGAATATTGAATCAAAATGCACTAATTTTCTATTTTCTCCTCAAATCATTGAGAAATAGTAACTTGAATATTGAATCGATGTTTGTCCTGCCTTCCTAAGTAAGTATTTAGCTTTGTAGGTCAGACAGTGACACCAATTGAAATATCTTGTGGATAAAATTGTCTTACATTTCCTTTAGGAAAGGATATGAAGAGTCATAGTTGATGTGGAGGTGTTAGTTTTTTGATCGTTATTGCAAGAAAATTAAAAGTTCTTACTCGGCCATATTAGGTAATCATATCGTGCGTCTTACAGCTACAAAAATACATTTTTATAATTAAGGTGTATTTAGGAAATATCTCTTAACAAGTAAAAGTTTGGGGAAAAACGAAGGAGAGGAAACATTGATTATATAAAATAAAATATTTGGACAAATTAAGTGTTTCATTTTTATGGTTAGAATTTTACCAGCTGTAACCTTTTAAGAACAAAATAATTTGAAAATTTAATATATATAAATATATATANATATATATATAACTTCGAACTTTCTAATAACGAAATAATTTTAAAATTTCTCGGCAGTTTTTCTAAAACAATTATAATATTCAGCAATTATCTATCTACTTTAGGAGCTCGCACTTTCTTTTCTGTAAACAAAATAATTGAAAATTTTTATGACAGTTCTTTTCAAAAAAATTATGATTTTTGACAATTATATATCAATTTTAGCAACTTCAACTTTCTTTTAACAAAATAGTTTTAAAATTTTACGGCTGGTTTTTTCCAAACAAATATATATTTTTTTTAAGAAATATCACTGATTTTTAAAAGTTAACACTTTTTTTCCTTCAACAAAAAACAAATTCGAAACTTTCTTAATATTGTACAAAATGATTGATAATTAGCAATAAAATTAAAAACTTCACAGCAGTTTGCTCAAGACAGTTATAATATTTTACAATCATCTATCAATTTTAGGAGGCATTACTTTACGTAAAAAAGATAATTTTAAAATTTCATGGCAGTTTTTTTCAAAAAAATTTAAATATTTAACAATTATATATCAATTTCAGCTGCTTTAACTTTCTATAATCAAAATAATTTTAAAATTTCACGACAGTCTTTTCAGAAAATTGTAATATTCTTTTTTAAAAAATTTCAATGATTTTACAAAAAAAAATATAAACTTACATATTTTACTGATTTTTTTCAAAAATACACTCTATTTATCCGTGATTTTCTTAACAGGAAGCAATTCTAAAATTCCCTAATATTGTACAATATGGTTGATAAAAGATATTTGATTAAGTTAAATCCTGCAATTTTTTTTTTCTTTAGCAATGAAACGTTTTGTGTATTTACTCATAATCTAAATAATCTCGAAACTTTTATCTTTACACCAAGCAAGCTTCAAGCACCAAAGAAAAAGCATATTTTCTTTTTCATTTTTTTTTTTGTTTCTTTTCTTACTTTTTTTTCTCCACTTCTCCTTTTTCCTTTTTTTTTTCTAGATTTGTAGTATTAGAGCCAAGTCGCTTACATAGGGTTTAACGTGCGAATATCTGTTTAAAAAAAATCTACTAATTTGCTTTATACATACATTCATATTAATAAACAACAATCATAACAACAAACCGTAAGGGGCCCGGAAAATGAAATAGGCCTTGGGTCCTTATTTGTCTTAATCGGTCTCTGCTTTTACACCACCCCGTATAATGATAGTGCACACGCTAGTACACATAAATTAGCTTTGCATGCTAATTTATGTATAGTAAACAACTCTGATATATACCCTTTTTTTTTCTTTTTTTTTTGTAATATGCATTAAAATCGAGAGAACCTTCTTATTGTATGGACTTATGTCAGGAAATATGCTGAACTTAGAATAGGATTAAGAAAATTATCAGAGGTAATTAATATTTTTTTTCTAAAACTATGTTGAGAAACGGTAAGCATTATGGAATAGCACAAATTTTATGTTTCTACTCACATGATAATGTAAGCTAATTAAAATTTTAATGTAAATTTTTTAAATATTGCTTGATAAATAAAAACCAAAATTTGTGATCCTTCGTATAAATATGTTTCAGTTTATAATTTCAATTTTGGGAAATAAAATTACTTCGATTTCTTTTTCTTTTTTAAAGTCATCTTATGGCCACTTATAGGAAATAATAGCGTTGAACTATTTCGCCGTCGATTACTATGATTAAACACTAAGTGCAGTGTTTTATGTGTAAATGCAAGTTTTTTTTTCTTTTTTTTCATATTAACATTACTTTCTGCCAAATCCCATGTAAAAACAAAGCTATAGATTTCGTTAATTTTTATTTTTTATACATGAAATTTAAAGAACTATTGATAAGCATTTTTTGCATCACCCTTTAACCCTTTGACGCAGATGGGCAACGATGTCCCTTTTACGTATTTTTTTCTGAAGCTCTAATCACCAAAAAAAAAAAAAAATGTTTTTACATTTCTTTATTATATAAAACAGTCTAATAGTTACTAAAAAATCTGTTTAATTATCGGAATTATATTTGTACTAAATTATAAAATATAAATAAAGTAATTACAAATTTTTTCCATCCATATTAAAAAGAATTTATCAATAATTGACTTTGTAAATTAAAGAAATTTCAGTGATGAATAACGTTTTTCTCTTAGACCTAAATAACTGCAAATAGGTGCAAATATGAAAAATTATTGTACGGAAGAGGCCGTGTTAGGAAAATTTTACCTCTAACGCAGAAAAAGACACAAGTGTTTCGTGATGTATTTCATATAAAATTTTAAAATGCTAAATAAAATATTTTTCCCTTATTTTGACCTAAATTAATACAAAATAATGAAAAAAGTATGGAAAATAAGCTTAAAAATTCTGCGTCAAACGGTTAAAAATGGACGCTTATGATGACCATGCAAAACACTCTCATAATTTCACTAAACTAAATCATTCAGCATTTTTTTGTAAATTTTAAGAAAACTAAACTTTTATTGAAAAATAACGATAAACTTACAAATTTTTCCCTGAGAAAATTTACCTTTTGCCTATTCACAGCTAATTAAATGAATTTTAAGCAAATTTCAGAAAATAAATTAAAAATTTTGAGATTAAAGAGTTATTTATACGGTATGGAAAAAAAGTATCCCGCTATAAATTTTTTATGACGCATGAAAAAACAAACAGATATCGTTATTGAATATTTATACGGCGTGAAAAAAAGTGTGTAAAGTTATTACGTTTTAAAAATTAATGAAATTTAAATATTACCTTATATTTAAAGAAGCGTTTCAATTTATTCAAATTGCAGTTTCGATCTAATTATTTTTAAATAAAATTAATTAGCAATAAATAAAATTATTGTAAAAAATAAGGGGAGTATAAGCACTTTCTGCATTCACATAAGTTTAAGCAACCCTGGGGCAGTTGCTCAATTTATCCCCCCCCTCAAAAATATTGTCCTGTCAACGACCTAATTTTCAAGTTCATTTATTTTTTTCTTCCTCTTTCCGCAATACATCCTAACTTAAAATCAAAATGTTATTTTACTATTTCCTCAAAACAGAAGGAACTTTCAATCAAAATCAACAAACCGATTAGAAAAAAAAAATTCAGGGTAATTTATTTTACTTTAAACAGTCTTCTGTCTCAACAAAATATAAAATAAAAGCAAAGTGAAATGATACGTAATAGTAACTATCAAACAAAGCCAAATCAACCAAAAGAAAAATTGTAATTTAACAATCGTGTGGGGATTAGTTTGGGAATATTTTCCTTGAGAATACTTGTTGAATTTATTCATTCTTTTTTTTTTTTTTTTTTTTTTTTTTTTTTTTTTTTTTTTTTTTTTTTNTTTTTTTTTATTGTTTTTTTTTTCCTTTTCTTTTTTCTTTTACGGTTTCTGAGTTTCATTCAATGCCATTCCATTCATAAAAACGTCAGCGAGCGCGGGAGCTTCCTGTTGGTTGATTCACTCGAAAGCTGTAGGGGCGCTGTTGTAAGCAGTCATTTGAGTTTAGTGTGAGTATCATTGTAGTTATCGTACTACGCAATGCTGTCCTAATGGATAGTAAAATTTTGGGTGGTTAAAAATGACCGTTCAAAGATTTTAGGAATTAAATGGACAGTGCGTTGATTGAAAGAAAGCCATGTAAAACAACAAGGATTGGTTCGCGAAGGCGATTTTTATCGTTGTTTCGTTGGCTACATGGAACAAGATGGCGGAGAAACTGACAATAATGTGGCCGGTCATAGTGATTTCATAACTCTTGCGCAACCAAGGTCTGGAGTGGTTCGCATTCTGAATGAATATATTGATACTCCTTTACCTAAACCTACTCGTTTGAAAGAGGTGAACCGGCCCCCCGTCTCCGCTCAGCCGACAGTAAAGCAGCTGCATGGAGATACAATTATTTGCCGGCAATGCAGACGTTGTAAATGTGAGGCATGTCGGAATCCACGGCATTTGCCTCAAAAATGGATTTGTAACAACAAGTGTTTATGTTCCGCTTCTAATATTGTGGATTATTGTTCGTGTATGTGTTGTGTTAAGGGGCTATTCTATCATTGGGCGAAAGACTACGAGATGGATACCGATGTCTCTTGTGCCGACAAACCATGCTCATGCTCCCCTCATCATCGATGGTTGAGGTGGGGTTGTCTTGGATGTCTGGCGCTGCCCCTGCCCTGTTTATGCTGTTACTGGCCCCTCAAAGGGCTCTTAAACACGTTCGAGGGCTGCTACGCCAAGTGTACGGGACACGGTTGTACGTGCGCCCCATCGCACAAGACAGAACCGCCTGAGAAACGACTTTTATCAGACAGTTGATGAGCTTCTTTTATATCTTTATTTTACATCAGCTTGGTACCAAAGAGTTCTGCCTCGCAATTATCATTTGTAAAATTAAAACCACTCTAAGAAAAACTGTTTATGTCACTAAGCAAAACGCATGCAATATTTTCCTTTAACTGTAACATTTTATCCATCATATAAATAATTCGAGTTTCATTATCTTAGTCAATTATGAAATCTTATACATCAGACACATCGTTTCAATTTCCGTCAAAAGTATGTTGAATAGTGTGAGTAGTTTGATTAAGATAATTTTTTTAATTCTAGAAATATTTAGTGCTGTGTATTTTTAATCTTAAATGCATTAACATGAAGCTGAAATTTTTTTTTAAAAAAAGAAAGGTATTTTTAAAAGCCCCTGTGCAAAATTTACTATTTTAAGAATTAACTGTTATCCAAATTTTACATTTCGTATAGAGTATTTTTTAACTCAAATTATTTTGAATGAACTATTATAAACTATATAAAAATAATTTAAAACTGTATACAGCAAGAATTGCTCCTGTGATATATAAACTTGTAAAAATCTACAATAACAATCGGTCCTGTGATATATGAACTTGTAAAAAACATCTGTATTGTAAGTGTTGCTGGTTTTTTTGAAAGTTCAAATAATTATATTTATTAGTGTGGTATAATTGCTGACAGCTATGATTTTCAGATAGTATTGTTTTATTATTGTAGATTTAATAAACTGATTAAATTTATTATAAATCTATCAAACAGACATGAAAAATCGCATTGTTTTTATAACAATTAAAAGTCAATATATTAAACAAGTTAAAAAGTAAAAGATATATTTTCAAGTGAGGATTGGATTTTGTATACTTTTATAAATCAGAACTGATTGAGATGCTTGGGGATTATTCCAAGTGAAATTAAATAATGACAATTATTATTTAAAACTTTATAACACTGGATTTGTACATAAAATATCTATATTGGTATTTATTATTAATAATGTTAGAAGGGTTTCAAAAGTTACTGACTATTAATCATTTGTCAAAGTGTTTCATTTTAGTCATTTAAATGTCATACTAGAGTATTTTAACATTCTTTTTTCTTAAGTTTTTTCTTTATTTTGCATAACACGGGCCTAATTGTCATTTACCATACAAGATAAATTTACATTTACGAAAGATTTTATGGTGAGTCATTGTCAAAAAAATTTTTTTTCTTTAGTTTTATGGTAAAATATTTGATTTTTTTAAAGAAAATGATGAAGTGAATAAAAAGATAATCAGTATAGACAAATAACTAATTTTGATGAAAATAAATAAGATTTTTTTTTTTCTGTGAAAAAGAAAAATTTGCTGAACAAATACTTTTTGAAAATTTTTTTACAGCGTGAATAAATGAAGTGAAATAACTCAAAAATGTGATTTGATTTTTTATTTTTATGATAACAAACCAGAAAACTATTTTATAGATGAGTCTTTGTAGTATAATTAAAGAATATTTATTTAAATGATTATAATTTTATGATGTTAATTATAATTTAAAAATGGTATAATTAGAACATCTAATAGCAGGTGAGTTTTATTGATAAAACTCTGAAATTCAGTTAATCCTTCCTGTATTCCTTGTATTTTTTATTCATAGATTATTTATCATCCATTATTTGAAATTATAACATACATTTAATTTAATCTAAGATCACTAAATTCACTTATTCCTAAAATCACCATAGATAAGAGTTGTATTATTCTGAATTTGTGAAATTAAGAAGGAAAAGTCTTAAAATTTTTATGGCAGTTAAGATTATAATACAATTTCTTTAAATTTTTTATATTTCATTCATTAATGAATTATTTTACGATGAAGTGTATCCATGTATTTATAGAAATATGGGAGCATTACTTATTCACCAACATTACTTTTTTTTAATTGAGAATATGTGTGTGGTGGTCTAATGGTTTAACTGCATTATGATAGATTTTTAGTTGTGCCAGTGGGAATTACTTATAACTAGAAATTATTAAATCCAACCTTTGTCCAATTTTTTTTTTTTTTAATCCCAATGCCGGGGAATTTTGTTTTGTATCTTAATTCATAATTTTACTTTGAAATTTATTTTAAAGACATTTTATTTATGAATAAGAATTGTTAAAACTTATTTTCCCACAAGTTTGACATTAATAATTATGCTAACCATTTGAATTTCAAAATACTTAAACCATCATTTCCAGAGTATAATTTGTGGCATTTTGGGGCAAAAAATGGTGCACATAATCTTTAACTTAGTTTTAACAATTGTTTAATTTAAATAATGGATATCAAATTATATATAAAAAAAATTAATTATGCAGAAATGTGCATTTTGTGAAGCTCAGCCCATAAAATTGCTATTTAATTCAAAAATGGTTGTAACTATTCAGTATTCTGGTTTGCCATAGTAAAAAACGTCAGATCTATTTACAATGTTGATCAATTTAATTAATTTTTTTTAAATTTGTTTAAATCTATTTAATCAACATTCAGTTTGTTTCAAAAAATTTGGCCTAAAAAAGTTTCTAAATGAAATAAATCTAAAATCACAAGTTGGTGTTTGAGATATTAATCTAGTTTTTGTAAATTTTTTTATTTATTAAAACACACCCACATTAAAAAATATATATATATATATAGGCAGTTCTGAGGCCTAATTTTTAAGAAGGACTAAACTGAATTACACGGGCACAATAGTTTTCTAAATTTCACAAATAAGAAAATAGTGCTACATATGCACAAAAAGATTTTTATCTATTTCTTGAAAGAATTTAAATCTGGTGATAATTCATGAGCATTTTCCCCAATTGTCAAAAAAACCTCCTAGTAATTAGACATTTCTAATTATTAGGAGAAGATTGTCAATGTTGCATATGCACATAAATGTCAGACTTCGTCAAAGTAGGCATTATTCATAGAAGCCTACTTAAGCATTTTTTTTTTTTTACCCTTTCAAGATTTACTGTGCTAAATTCGTAACTATAATTTATGATTGTCATATGAACAACTATTAAGCTACTGAAATGAAAATTAATTTGATCAATAAGGCCTTTGATTCATACAAATTCAAATACGGATAGCTTATTTCGATAAATAAATAGGCGGTTATTAATTAAAAGTAAACTANGGGAGAAGAAATTCAGAATCACCACGGAAATGTGTTTAATATTTTGTTTACATAGTCTTTTGAAAGTTGATCCTAGTTTCTTAGTAAAATGAATTTTACTTTTAAAAATCTTAACATTTCAGCGAAATTTTCAAATTTTATTTTTGGAAATAGAAATAATATTAAACTATCCAATTCAACCTTTACTATAATGAGATATTTTTTGAACTAAAGCAAAATATCAATATTTTGTCAGAGTTAAAGTAAAAAAAATATATTCTGTTAATAATCTCACTTTTCATATAAGTGATATTGTTTAACATTAATTCAGAATTTTTAAGCACTAAATGGAAATATCTCTTGTGATTTAGTAACATAAAGTAATAGGTTAAAATACTTTTTTTTTATCATCTTAAGTGTAAAGTCTTAAGTGTCAATATAATCAAAATATAGTTTATTAGAGTATAAAGTGAAAAAAAGAAAGAAAAGTGACAAATATATAACTTGATTCGTAAATTTAAATAGGCAGAAACAATCTTAATTCGAATGATCTTAATAAAAACGATAAGATGAATAAATGTTTAATTTTATCAAAAAAAATTTTTTTTTTTTCACATTCATTTAATAATAACACAAAAGCCTTTAGGGCTCTAATAATTTTTTAATTTGGTTCTGATTTTGTATTTTTTAATATTTACTACTTGTTTCATTTGTAAAAATATAAATAATTCTTTTTTTAATTCTTTTAAGCGGAGAGCCGAACCATCATTTTCTAAAGTAGAGTCAATCTTTTCTTTTTTTTATTGTAAAATAACATAGAATTGTTATAGAAACTTTTACTTCTAACCACATTTGATTTCAAGCTCTACAAATTATAATCATTTTAATGCAAGTTTTTTTCTTAATTTAAGCTCTTTTATTGCTCAATTCAAAGAAAGCTTAGACAAATTACAAACACCATACACATGTACTAATTTTTATTCTATTTAAATTTTAAAAATATGTTGAGGAAAATTGACGTGATCATTAATGATGTTGATGTTTCCAGTAGAATTTGCTCTTGTTCTCATATCATTTGCTAAATATTGTTTTTAAAACCTTGTCCTTTGATATGATTCTGCTTTCCATTTTTTTGAGTTTTCCCGAGAAATGAAATTGACATATTTGAAAGTCTAATTTGACAATAAGTAAAATTTTGCTATTGATTTGAAAAACCAGTGGGTTCGCTATTCTGTCGCCAACTCCCTCCACTACATCCTGACGTGTACTTATTATTTTAAAGGGGATATTTTTGTATAGGTAGCTATTTGTGTTAACCACTAATGCCAAAAGAATATTAAACTTTTGAAAATTTAAAATATATATATTTATTGAAGTTAGTACTGGGGTGGCTATAGTTGTTTTGTTTTTTTTTAGTTTCTCTTGGGCCATTGCCTGAATATGCCAAGCGTTGGCAATTATTTTGGTGCCTGTATGCGGAAATTTTCCACTTTAAGAGAAAACTGAAATTATTAATTTATAGTGTATGTTTTTAAAAATATGAATTAATTAAATTTTTAACAAATGAAGTGCATAATTTTTAGTAAGCAACCTAAGAATGGAAACCAAAATTTATTGCCCACAAAAGCCTTTTGTGTATTTATAATTAGGTATAGAAATTTAACTCTAAATTATTATTTCATAGATTTAGTACAAACTTCTATCTTTTTATTTTAGTATTTTTATATTAATTGTATTGTTACTAAATTACAAAAGAATTGTGATAGTTTTTTATGATTTGTTTTATCACGTTCTTCATTTCATAACCTGTGTTTTTCATTTCACAAACTGTGTTCTTCATTTATGTTTAGCTCTGGTTGGTGTTAGAAATTAGGAAGGGATTTAATCTTTAAAGCTAGTGATAATTTTTGAGGCAATTATAAATGTGTTAAAGCAACTTAATTCTTTTTAGTTTTGTAGCACTGTTTGACACTTCAATATATGCTTATTTGCAAGCTTTACCTAGAGGTAGAAATTATGTTAGATAATTTATATTCATAAAACTAATTTAAATTCTAACTACTTGAGTTACATAATATCATGCAACTTATGAAATTAAATACTTAATAAGTTGTCCATTTTGTCAAAAATGAATTATGTGTGTTTCAAAATTGTTATGTTTTTGATACTGTTATTCAAAATTTCAGTCTCTTGAATTGTTTATTAGCAGAGAACTTATTTTAATTTTAATATGAAATTGGAGTGGTTTTAAAACTAAAAGAAAAAGAGAAACTAGAATAAAAGTTTATTTGAAGGTTTTTGATAACTGTCTGTGAATTGCTTTCCCACTGGAGTGGAGTCACTTCAGAGTCAAACCTGAGATAAAAATAATCGTTTCTCTTTCAATAAATTAGATGTTATTCTTTAATTTTTATAATTGGTGATCGTAAAAGACTACAAGTGGTGCAGTGTAGAACTCTACCTATGGCAACACTTTGCATGCTTTCACCATTTCATTTGGGTAGTCATAGGAGAATGAAGTATGTTAGTTTCTGTTCTAAAAATAATTTCTATCAGACAGATTAAAAATTTTTAAGTTAAAGCAGTATAAGGAACTCAAAATTGCACTAAACATAGTTCTTGAAGAAAGCGTTTTGGAAATTTAAGAAGATATTTTTGCAAATTAAATGCAAATTATATTATGGCAAGAAAAATTTTTCTAGAACATTTCCATTCAACTGAGCAGAAAAGGAGAAGGAAGGAGGGGGAGACATGGAAATCAATCTTCTCCTCAGATAGCATATTTGAGTGTTGCTACAGCGAATTATATTCTTACTTTTTTAAAGTTTAATTTATTTTCCATATTTTTATAAGATACGGTTTAAAATCAGACAATGTATAACAGTCTTTTTTTTTATCAGTAACCCTGAGCTCAGTTCAGTTAATTTTTCTGTGTTCTGAACATTTCTAATACATATATGTATATATTTATTAGAAAGAAAATATTTCATATAAATTTGCCTCAGTAGCTCAAGGGTTAAAAGGTTGAAATAAGATTTAGTAAAATTATTTTCAAATATGGGTTATAGCAATTTTATTTTTTTTATTCTAAAGATATGGATTTGCAATATTTTTCTTCATACTAAATTAAGTATAATTTTTTAATATCTTTATCCTGGAAATTCTTTTGTAGGCCTTGTTTAAATTTTATGTCTAAATTCATAAAATGTTTTTTCTCCCTCTTTAACTTCAAATCGGAAAATTGTATATCCTTATTAGAAAAATTTTAGGCATGAATGCTGGTGGCTGAATAGGTTAATAGATTTATTTATGTTAATTTTCACATTTTCTCTTAATTTTTTTTTCTGTTTCGGCAATTTGCTTAGTATTTTTATAAATTATTTCAGCGTGATGATGGCAAATTTAATTAACTTTATAAGAATTTGTGCTTATGTAATTAGTATGCATTTCTTTTACTAGGTATTATTTGCGATTCTCGTTTTTAAAATTTATTTTAAATCATTTACTGTTGTTTCATTAAATGCTTCTTTTTATATAGAATTTTTACTTTTAAATTAATCTGAGTTATGAGTTATTAATTATGAGTCAACATGTTTTTATATTAGTTATAAATATTTTATCTTGAATTGAATCTGTTTTTACTTGTTTCTATGTATCCTATTTTGGATACATTGAAAGCATTTATTGCATTTTATTATTAAAGCATTTATTACATTAAATACTTTTATTCTTAACTAATGTAAATTAAAATTAAATCATCAAATATAGGTTGTTCATTACCTATCTGATACTTACTCTTAAGAAATCCCATTTATTTTAGAGCTAAAAAATTAGTTTAAAATTAAATTTCTTTTCTTTGGTGTAATAAAAAATTTTGAATTATAATAATACTAGATGAATTGAACTTAAAGAGATACTAAGATTTTTTAAAAAAAAATACATAGCTATATATATACATATATTTTAATCAAATGTGTTTTGATAAGTATTGGTTTTTCTTCAAAAATATATTGTAAATATTCATTCTATGCGACATAATGTTTAAATATGACTATGTTTAAATTAGGTATTTGCGACTTAAGTCTATATATGTATATACTAGGCTGCTTTTTAAATTTTATTTAGGTTTGACCTTGGAAAGTTGAGGGGAAAAAATTTACGTAATTGCATTACTATTACGTTATTATTTTTAATTTATTTATTGAAACCATACTTGTGATAAAATATTTTTTCTTTTTTGATAAAATATTGATGAAATTGTGCTGCTTCAAGTTTTTTTAAATTTTTTTAACTATTATTATATACAGTGTGTATAACTTAAACTATGAATATTTTTGCTTTTATTATTTTTAGGGAGTTGGCAGTTTTTTTTAATCATTTCATATTTTCACCCGAAATAAAAGCATTAAATTTGAACTGATTTATGCTACTACTATAACAGTTAATTGTATTTAAAAGTAAATTTTTTTTTAGCATAAGGAGAAATAGTAATCAATGTTTATGATTTGTTAATTTATAATTTACTTAAATTGGTTGATACTTTTATGTGCATGTGAGATACAGAGAACTAACCTACTTAAATTATTTAATGCTGTTAAACTACTTCATTTGTCCAGTTTTAAGTCTGTACTTAAATGATTTGTTTTAAAAAATTTTGTAATTAAAATTTATTCTTCTATTTGACATTTAAATTGGCACCCAACACAACATATAAATTTATTTAAAAAAGTAACTTTTTGGACCTTGACTTATTTTATTATCTATTATCTTCTAAACATTGTAGAACATGGTCATGTACTTCTAAGGTTTTATAGGCACATTGCTCTTGTTTCAAACATCTTTTTCAATTTGAGTAAAGATATTCTTTATTTATAGCAATTTTTCCCCCCATCAAAATTAGAGGCAATGTGAATCGGCTTATAATGACATGATTATGTTCCTTATGTTTGAAGGGTAAGTCATCATTACAATTCTGCTGCTGTGTAGCCATTATATTTGAAATTATTGCTCGGTATTTTATGTATAGTACTAAAACTAATCCAAACTGGAAGGTTGGTAATTATTTTAATTAATTGGGTAACAGGGACCTAGAGCTGAAAATTTTTTGGAGATTCGGCTCCACTCCTACATAAGCTGAAGCTTTAGCTCTGCAAATTTTACTATATATTTATGCACTTTTCAGTTTCAGATTTTGAAATTTTTATTTTAAAACGGACAATATAAAAGTAACAAAACAGCTCACATAAGAAATATAAATTTTGTTTAATTCACCGTTAAGTTATTTGTTCATTCTTAAGACTAGTATTAAATCTAATAAATCCGCCTTCATATTTAATCATAAATCATTATAAATGTATTTTAATGCAGAGAATAGTCTACAGCAACTTGATTAATGGGCAATGTCGTTACAATGCGGCAGGCTTTTTAATGGTCTGTAGGATACAATGAAATAGCCAGAACCCTGGTGCGTGAGAAAATTTAGACCTCTAGCTCCAGGTCCCTGTTGGATAATTTAGCTTGGAATAATCCTATCCTTTTAAAACTGTACATTGTTTAAATATTGTGTGACTGTAGCTACATTCACTCTTATTCAGGGTGTCTATAAAATATTTGTCTTACTATGTCTATGTTTTATTGTATGAAAGATGTTTGCATTTAAACTTGTAAAAAGGTGTTTATATTTTTTTTTGAAAAAAGTCTTAAATTAAAAAATTATAACTGTGTGCGTTTTATGTGTTGATAGGTTATGTCAAACAATCAAAATCTTTCTTTTTAAAGAATTTTTCTTTCGAGATTTTATTTTCTAAACTAGTTTTTCCCCCAGTAAAGAAGTACTAGTATATAAATTATTTTATTTTGAAAGAATGTTTTGTTTCTTACTGTATAGTTATTATTTGTGCTTAAAGAAAAACATTTTTTTTATGTATGTAGCAAAGTGAAAAAGTGTTGAAGCCGGATAAGTATAAATTTTTACCGTATTCCTATGCATCAATTCTAATATTAAAAAAAATTCCTTTTCAATTGCATGTTAAAAAACCTAACACTGCTTTTTTAGGGTGTGTAAATTAGTCCTAATCTAAATGAAAATTGAAATTTTTATAATGTTAATGACTTCTTTTTCGACAAATTAAAATTATATAAAATATGATAAATTCATTGGAGACGGCAACTATTTTCAAACTTTATGGTCTGTTAATGATGAAATTCATTGCAACTGTTAAATAATTTTTGACTTAAAAAATTTTTTCTGCAGCTTCTATTGTTTTTATTTGACTGCCATGGATGGCCTATTTTATTTGTTCAACCCTTTGATTTGTTCTTTCCTTTGAATTTTAATCAGACTAGAATAGGAAGTGCCAAAAAACATGGTTTCCTTTGATTTTTACAACAGAATGGATGATACAGTGGAATACGGTACTTTTACTATATTTTGCATCTTTTATGGAATTTTTACATTTGTCAATTGCGAATTTTTATCATCTTATCATCATTAGTTTATAATTTATTTTATTTTATTTTTCATATTAGCTATGTCAAATAGTATGCGAAGATTGTTAGGACTTTTTTTTAATCTTGTTTCTTTTGAATACTCTGAATATTAATCTTTAACTAATTTTAAAATGTTTCTTCTAATGACATAATTGAGGAAGAAATGGATTTTATTAATATTGTTATTCTACCTCTTATAACAATAACAGGTTGAGAAACATAGTTTAAATATGTTATATGAACCTTTTTATATTATATAAATAATAGCTGTCTTTTTTTTTAGTATTAATGTTTCACTGTGTTATTGTATTTTCATTGGCTGCAGCTTTCTATACAAGTTCAGCTTTTTTTTTCTTTTTTTTTTTTTAATCAAACCCTTATTTCTTCATTTTGGCTCTGAAATAAAAAAAAAGTTTTAAACAAGTTAATATATTTGATCAAGGTGCTATCTGCTGTGTTACGAGACAGCTAAAAAGAATTTATTTATTAATAAAGTAAATTGATGGTTTTCATAATAACTACTAATATGTTAATGAGTGAAATTATTTTTAGGCAGGTTACTCAATATATATTTATTATAAGATTGTAGATATAAATTATTGTAAATTTAATGTAAAATGCATAATTTGTACCATATGTTATGTATCTTTATCAAAAATTCACTTAATATATATTATTCATGGAACCAAGATATTTTGTTCTACTTCCTTGCTCTTTGCAAAAAAAATTATTATAAAAGTTTCAGTTAAAATGATGAGTTTTATCTTCTAAAAAAATATGTGACTGTATTGTCGACAGATTACCACTTGAATCCGATATTATTGCCAATAGTCTATAGTGTAGCCCTAATGTAATGCAAATAATCAAATCAAATGAGAAAATTAATGATAATTGAAGTGATTTTTATTTATTTATTTATTCTCCTCAATATCATATGTTTTAATTATCTCTGGTAGTAAACTTATATTTTTAAAAAAATCCAGTGTTTAAAAAGTACTAAAATAAATAATATATTATCGGTATTGCAATAATAAATTAATATTTAATGAAATTCTGTATTTAGAAAAATACTATTCTTTTGAATATTAACCATTTCAACTAAGTTCTTATGCTAAAAAGACACTGAATTTTTTTAAAATTTTGCTACTAATTCATAGTTTTTGGCAATGTGTTTTGTTATTATAATATTTTTTAATTTTTCACCCTACATGTTATTAATCACTTTAAACAATGTTCTAAAATTAAGCATAATTGAATTTAAACTTTAATCCTAATTCATTGTTTTCTTTTGTATATATAAATGTAGGATTTTTGGCCTAAATTGTCTGAGAGGGTATTAACTTCAAAGTACATGTTTTGCTTGATATAAGTGATTATATTAATGTTATGTCTACCGATGATTTGCAAGATTACATAATTATGTTGACTAAATAAATGTAAATTTATAACTAAAATGTTGGTGAGATTTTATGTTAATACTGTACTTAAATATTGACATGGTTTTTACATTTCCAGAAAACTTCTTGACAGGATTTGTGGAAAAAAACAAAAAAAAAAAAACAGAACTAAGTATTTGGTCAAAAACCAAAACCTTTATCAGGTTTTTGAAAAAAAGTCCTATTTCTGTTTTTTTTTCAGAAATTTTTATAAATTTTTATTCTTGGGTATTTAATGAAATTGCAGGATTTGCTGCTAACTTAAAAATTAAATAGTATTTAGTAACTATAACTTGTTTTTATTGCAATGTAAAAAATTTTCAGGAAGCTTTACGCTATTATTTTTTAACGACAAACAGATTGTTACATAAAAAATTATAATTACTCAATCAAAGGTTTATAAAAAAAATTTATTGCATTAACACAAACTTGAACTAGTTCCAGTAGTCTATTGGATTAAACTTAATCATTAAAACTTAATATACTGATTTTTTTTAAAAATTTCTCTTCAATTTTTGATTACTGAAGAATAAGTTAAAGGTTTTTTGCCAGATTGTTCAATAATATTGTGTAAAGTTAATTTATAATAAGTTTTGTATTCCTTGTATGTTGTTTAATATTGCAAAATGGTTAAATTGCATATTACAGGAGTGCTTTATAACAAACAAACAAAAAAAGCTTTTAGTTTTAAACCATTAATTTGGAACATTAAAAATCAAATCACATTTAAGTAAGAAAGGATGATCAATAAATATTACAAGTAAATACTTTTAAATAAAGAATAAATAAATAATTTATAGTTAAAAAGCACTTGTATATTTTTAGTTTATTTTCTGCTGAGGACTACTGAAGAAATCAAGATATTTGTTAATTAAGGAACCATATCATTAAGTTTTTTGGCCGATAGGAATATTCTGATAACATTAAAAAATTGTTTTTGTGTGTTACATTGAGAAAGAAAACATTTTGGATATTTACTGCAATTATAAGTTGCAAATGTATGAAACTTCTTGGTTCAAAAATTATAAATTTTCTTTAGCATAATTTCATTTCTTAAACTATAAAAATATTCATCACAATGAATCACAATTTAATAGGATTAAATCAAGCCGAATTAAGAAGAAAAAAAAAAAAAAAACGGAACGATTTATAATGCCTGAAGATTAGCATGGCCTGTATTTTCCTGAAATAGGATTTGATTTAACATGACATATTATTTGATTTAACATGACATATTACATAGTTAATCAAACTATCATTCATAGTTCCAATTCAACTTTTTAGCATTAATTCTTTTAATAAACCCATTTAAATGAACCATTTTATTAATAGAAAACAAGAAAATAATGAGGCCTAACTGAATATTTTGCAAGGTTGGCCCACAACGGCATATTTGCATCCTTAGTAGTAAAATTCAAAAACTTGTTCTAATAAACTTGTCAATGTAATTTTCCTCCCTGACTTTCTTCACAATTTTAAATATCAAAAAATTGTGAATCTCAATATTTGCATTTAACTTTACAAATTCTAAAAATCTAATAAATTTATAAATTTCAATACAGTGGTAAAATATTCATTACTAATTAGTTTCATAAATATGTATATTTTAAAGTTTTATGTTTTCTAATAAGTTTCTGAAAAGGAAGATCCATAGTGGATCAAATCTTCATCCTTCGACAAACTTAGGAGAAATGTAGAAATTTGCATAGAAAGACACATATTTTAGACAGCCCTTGATAGTATAGATAGAATTGAATTGCTGATAGTGTTGCTAGAGTTTAATGTGTCTACAAAATTAGTGAAGTTTATTGGTTACTGAAACTGTCTCTAAGGTACAAATTCTAGGTGAACTATCAAAATCCCTTGAAATCGGTGTTAGACAGATTAACTTAAATGCTTTCTTTTAAATGTAGCCTTAAGAAAAGTAATTAGAGATACAGGGGCATTATTTAATAAGGGTATTATAATGCAAGGGGTATTATTTTTAGTTGAACTATTCAGGTTTTGGTATATGCAGATACAGATTTAAGTGCAAGATCAGAAAAAGTACTAAAGGAATCCTTCATAGCACTGGAATCTGCCACTAAGAAAATTAATTTAAAAATCAATGAAGATAATACAAAATACATGTATTGTGGTAAAGACACTAACTCTAATGATTTTTTTAAAATTGGAAACCGTAAATTTGAATCTTTAAAACATTCATCTATTTGGGATCTGAAATTGTCAAAATGAAGTAATGTGGAAATAAGGAAGAGAATTTTGGTAGCTAATCAATGTTTTTATTAGACTCAGAAGTCTATGTCCTACTTTTAATTAAGAGAAAACTTAAGTATTGCTTAAAGTTTTTTCTTTATAAAGATTTATAAAATCAGTTTTAACACGTGCTCCGAAACATGGACCCTCACAACAAAAGAAAAAAATATTCTCTTTATATTTGAAAGAAGAGTCCCCAGACTGGCTTTGGTGGAATTTATGACAATGGTGTATAGAGGAAAAGATGCAAGTTATCTAAAAATGATGACATCATAAAATCAGACTAAATAGAATGAGGTGAACTGGGCATCTGCTAAGAATGGATTTGAGTAGAACTGCCTTACAAGTTTTCAATTCCACTCCCGATAATAAAAGGCCTAAGAGGCAGATCAAAAAAGCGATGAACAGACTATTTTGTTAAGAACTGGAGGTCAGTTGCCAGCAAAAGAGTGGTCTGCAAAAATCTAAAAAAGGCCAATGCCCACCCAAGGCTGTTGGGCCACCAATGATTATGTTTATTGTTTAATGATACATAATTTTTTTTCACTAAAAAAATTACAAATTATTTCTTAGAGTTAGCTGAAAAAAATTCAATAACTTTTTCAAGCTGCTTAAATAATTTTATAAAACCAGTAATTTTTCGTACTCAAATTTATTTAATTATAGTTTAAATCATTGAAATCTGCCTAGATATAAAAAAATTTTAAATTAATTAATCAAAATTAACCCTTTTAAGGATAATTTTATTAATAAACATTAATAATAATTTTATTAATAAACATAATAATTTCATAAAAATTAAAAACAATGCCCAAAGTTCTAAGTGTCCGAATCATAGGTGCAGACGCTTCATTTTTCCATCCTAACTAAACGCACATTATGTATACTCAAGAAACAAGTTGAATCAATTTATATATATGTATATATCAAGTTAATTCATCTTTTATTGTTTGGAAGTCTTAGTTTAAATGACAATTTACAACTTTGTTGCAAGTATTCATCTGGTACAGCAAATTTTGAAGGAAAAAAAATCACACCTAATTAATAATTGGGTTTTCCCATTTAAAAAAGAACTCGGGTGGATTTTTTTAAAATAATTTTTTTAGTTATATATTAGCCACTTATAAAATAATCATGCGTAATTTAAACTCAGGCGTGTTTATATCCAGTATTAGACATTAAAATTAATTAAAAAGACTAAATTTTATCTTAATGAGTGGTACTATCATTTATTTTTCTTCCCTCATCAGTACTATTTTTTATAAATAAGTAATTTATAATGTTTTTTTTCCATCACTTAATTAACTATGCATTATTTAAATTGAAATTAAAAGTTTTTTTTAAAACAATAAGATAATTGTAAAAATTTTAAAATAATCTTGAACTTGCGATAAAAAATTAATAACAAATACAATAAATAAGGATTATAAATTTTATATATTTGATGTTTTAATGTATAAATGTTTTGCTTATTCAATTTGGTTTAATAAGGAAATTTTAGGTGCGAAAAAATAAACTAAGATGGAAGAATTAAACAATTATATTTCTAAAACAGTTTTCTGAATTTATCATTAATTGTTAATTCATATCAATACATATGAGATTTTTAATGATTATACAATTAGAGACCAGCTAATATAAATAATTTGAATCTAAAATTCCTCATTCTATCCTTGAATTTGTTTTTGTCTGGATAGTGACCACCCTGCTTTTCTAATTCTTTACAAAATTTATCAGTAGTAAAGAAAAATTCAAATTCTAAGCTCTTACATTAATAATTTCATAAATATCTATTCCTTCTTTTTCTTTTTTTTTTTTTAGAAAAAAAAAAAGATTTAGGAAGTCTTCTAGGCATATGTATAATCTAATTTTTTTCTTTGTTCCGTAAGAATTTTTGATTAAAAAAATTCTTCATTAAAGAATGCCTAACGCCAAGATGGAAAAATATAAACCAAAGTTTAAGATGAAGTACTTGCAAGTTACGAGACAGTTATGAATAATATGTTAAGATTACTCGAAATTAAGTTAGCTTTTCTTTTAAATGTAACTTTATTACAAATCTAGTTGTCAACTTTTTACTCGCGCATAATTTTTTAAAAATTTTTTGAACTTTTTCTTAACTAGATAAACGTCAAAAGAAGTTGCAAGAAATCACTACAAATTAATGTTTCTCTTTCCAATTCCATATAAACCATAAGATGTTTCTGTGTATTGTGCTGTCATCTAAGGAAAATTCCCTGACACAGAACTGTTTCCATGGAATGGTTTGGTCCATGGTTTTTCAAAAATTTATAATTAACCCATTTCATATGAATCGGAATGGAGTATTTATGACCATACTCCATATTAACTTAAAAATGTTGCATTGTTCTGTTGCGAAAAAATGCCCCGAACATAAACAAAAATTAAACCTCTTACTTTTTGAAAGACCAGCTAGAAGCTGTTGCGGTGGTCATAGTGAGGAAACAGCAGAAAGCTAAAGGGAAATATGATATGCAAAATCAGTTATCCTGTTTAACTGCATTCAAGAGCTTTAAAAACTTCCCAAATTCCGACTTTTCCACTGGGTCGGGGAAACAAGGAACAATCACAGAATTTGATTTTTGGGAATGATGTATTTATTACCTAAACCTCGGAAGTAACTAATCTTAAAATTCAAGTTAACAGTATGAAGACAATGTGGTTCAAAGTAATTATGTCTAACACCTGTATTCTTATTTCTGGTGTAAAAAAATATTTATCGGCTACAACATGATTAAATTTTCTTCCATTTTTTTAAAATCAGAATAATAATAGGTAAATTTTTTTTAACGATTTCTTGTTTCAAGTTTTTTCTTAGGCACAACTATATTTGCAGTTCAATAATACTATTCTCTTGGTTGGTTATAATTATGTTTTAAAAACAACTGAGATTTTTGTATAAATCAACTTCGGTTCTTAATCACATGTTAGATACATATATGATGACCTTAGGGCTGATGCGACTCTATTAATAAAATGTTATATTTGTTTTTAGATTTTTCTGTTCTTGTACAAAATATTGCATCTATCTATCGTGTTTATATACTCGTGTAATATTAGCCTTACATGTGGAACCGTCGCCTGTTAAAATTTGTTTCATTTTTATCAAAAAGAAATTTCATTGAATTAGAAAACGGGTTGCTTATCGTTTTTAAAAAGTGCTTATTTTCGTTTTTTAAAAGCCTTTAATGGTGCTTTTTTCATTGGGTGTTTTTAAAAAGTGCTTAATTTTCCCTTTTTCAAACTGAGATTTTTTCCTTTACTATGTTGATTTTCGCTATGAATTAAAAAAAAAACTGTTCACATTGTTCTATTCAACGTTTTCACAATTAATTCAACCCCAATCTATTTTGACGTATTGTATTGTCAGTCCGTAGCGTATGAAAACGCCATTCGTTTTACATGATTCAAAATTTCATGATTTTTGACAATTGTCAAAAACAATGCCAAAAGTTGTTTTAACCGTCATGTCAAAAGAAAAGATAAAACCGTCAATTGTCAAAAACTTTCCAACCTTGCCTAATGATATTTTTTCAACGTGCTTAAAAGTATTTTTTGAGTGCTTGAAAAGTGCTTAAAAGGTGGTTATTTTTTGTTGAATGATTTGACTAAGCACCCTGGAAAATATTTCCATTGAAATATTGCTGTTTGAGGCTAAAATGTCGTCTATAATTTTGTAGAAATTTTCCTGGAAAAATTTGAAAATTTTATTTCTGAAATTGAGTGGGTAATAGTACTTTATTTACAACGCACTAGAGCGAAACAATGGACTATAAGCTACGGAAAAGTCATCCTTGAAGAATATTCGAAGACATACAATCATAATTTGATCCTTTCCCCGCTTTAGTAACTAGACTCAGGGTCTGGTTTATCATAAGGCCCGAGAGGTCTGGCCTAGGGCCCCAACATGTCTGGGGGTTGCAAATATTTTTTTTCTGTGTTTTCTTGAGAATTATGAGTCGACAATAATTTAAATAAGTAAAAACAATTTTTTTTATTATTTGTGTTACTTTACTCAAGTTATAAAATGTGTACAGTAAACATGTGTTATTAACGTGTAAATGTGAAGACCATCTGCCCCCGACAATTCCATGCCTAGGGCCTCCGGATTTCTAAATCAGACCCAGACCGACGACCTATAGGTGAGGTAAAGTACTTTACGGTAGAACAGTTTAATGAGGACCGATACAGCGTCGTTCTTTTCGCAGGCTTATTAAAGTGGTAACCCACCCGCTCACGGTCCGCTGTTAGTGTTGCTTGACTTGTCTTACGTTCAATCCACTGTGGGGTGAAATTTAGTGGGAAGCCTGAAAAGATTGTAATTTAATAAGACTTTTGATCATAGCAGAAGTGCTAACTATTATGATCTATCCGTAATTATTAAGATTTCATAATCCTACGGTAGAGTAATGAAAATTACGTCTTTTAAGAATTTTACGTAATTTGTTTAAAATACATATTTTACACTTAACAATCAATAATAAGAAATTTTGTTTGCAGCTTATCTATAATAGTTTTTTTTTTTTTTACCTACTTATTGTACAATTCTTAAAGCGAGAAATAAAGAATAAAAATGCTTCGTTAGAAGCAAAAGAAAAGAATACTATCTCATATTTCCTTTCTGTTTTTAGCTATTTTTAAAAATAGACAATTGGGTCTAATTTAACCAAAAACTAGAATGACTACAAGTAAACAATTTATCCTTTTATGATGAAGTTAAAAAGTCAATTAAAAAATTTCAGGCATTTTTTAATTTGGTACCTATGTTTGAGTGCTACTCTTTATTTAATAGTGAAATTCATGCATAATTCTGTTAAATATTTTCTATCTGTTGAATTAATCTAAACACCTTTAAATTGCGATAATGCTAACTTCTTTTAACTATATTTCTGAGTTGTTTTTCTGATTGCTGATAACTTGTTTGGAAAGTTGGCACATTTATATTAGAGAGTTTAAGGCTTTTGCAGAGATTTGAAGAAATTTTTAAAGCAGGATTATTTACCCGCAAGAAAGATTGTAAATATGAATAACAATTAGTATCATTGCTACCAAGGAAAGTTTGATAAAGAGTGTTCCACATATCTTATCGTGGCAAGTATTTGTATAGCAAAGGTCACATCTATTGACAAGTGGTACATGAATATTTTTGTTATTATCTTTTTACTTTTATGCCATTATTGTAACTAAATATCCTTTGGCGAGTATAATGCTTATAAGAAATGAGAAAAGAACTCGGATACAGTTTTTAATTTTTTTAACAATTAAATATATTTTGTGGAAGACTTAATCTTGTATATAAAAAAGTATATAGCTGTTACTGGAGATGACATCAGTTGCCTTGGTGACCCTGAAAATAAATGTTATTGTAATTGTTATAGATTTTATGAATTAGAAATAATAATACATATCTATATTATTATTGTTGTTGTTGTTGTTAATTTACGTCGCATTAGAGCTGCACAATGGGCTATTGGCGACGGTCTGGGAAACATCCCGGAGGATGATCCGAAGACATGCCATCACAATTTTGATCCTCTGCGGAGAGGATGGCACCCCCGCTTCGGTAGCCCGACGACCTGCGCGCGAAGTCTAGCACTTTACTGTAGCACAGTTTAACGAGGACCAATACCGCACACCCTCGGTCCCTACGCAGACTGATCAAGTGGTCACCCACCCGCACACTGACCGCAGCCAGTAATGCTTGACTTCATATCTATATTAAATAGAGCAATTCTTTCTTAAATTTTTTTTTTTTATGTCTGTCGCTGAACAGCCGACCCAGTTTTGGGTTTACGACTACTAATGTTCAACTCCATAACCTTGTAATTTTGAACCAATCCTGAAGACTAGGAAGCTCCTGGATCAGTACACTCAGAGGTATTGATTTGTTATGGGAACCTGGAGGACTTAGCGACTCGACACGTTTAACGTGAATCAGTCACCATTTACTACACGGGCGGCGGGGATCGAACTCCTGGACATGGGCCCAGTGCCCTACCAACCAGCCTATCCCGATCTTAAAATATTCTTTTTATAGCAGTCGTTGAACAGCTGACCCAATTTCATGGGTTTAAGACTACTAATGTTCAACTCCGTAGCCCTTTAATTTTGAACCCAATCCAGAAGACAAGGGAACTCCTGAATCGAGTATTGGGAGAAATTTGCCTTCGTAGAGGACTTTTTGATAGAGCTAACCCGCATTTGCGTTACATGGAGAGGAAGACCACGAGAACCTCCCACGATTAGCCTGACGGCAAGGGGACTCCAACCCATGATCCGTCTACCACTGAGGATATTTCACGTCAGCACTGTAGTCGGTGCAAGCCCGGATGCGGAATTCGTATTGACTGGGATTCGGACCCGGTCGCCTCATTGGAAGGCAAACGTTCTATCCCCTGAACCATCGCGGCTCTTAGAGAAGTTTTATCGGAAATTAAGAAAAAAGTGGTAATAACTTTAAAGGGTTAGAATCTTTTTCAAAATAGAAGTAAAAAAAATGCGCATTAAGGGTAAGAAAGTAATGTTTATAAGAGGAAAGAAACCCTATCAAGATCTAACAATCACAACTGAGGAAGGCAAGACCTTAATTGTGAGAGGAAACAGGGAAATTGAAACATGGGGACATTCTTAAACTTCACCTGACAAGCAAAATGATTGTCAGTGATAGGATAAATTTTGATAATGATCTTGTTTCTTCTACACTTAAATATAAACTTACGACCACTAATGTGACTATTTACTTCATTTTTGATAGGTTTTAAAAATACATAATTACGGAACACCCCGTATATTCATAAGTTTATATATTTGGAAACTAAAACTATTTTTCATGCTTCCTTAATAAAACCATCGAAAGGGTTAGGCGTAGTTGGTCTACTTTTTGAGCAGACTACCTATGCTGCCGTGCAATTGAAAAATCAACAAAAGCGACAAGAAATTCAAAATTGAAATTTTTATATATTTGGCATCTTTATATGGTAAGCTACATATTGCAAAAAAAAAAAAAATTTTTTTTGAAAAATAAATTTTGCTTTATCTGTTTTTTGAAATTTTATTTTAGCGTTCATAGATAGCATTAGCAATGTAAGGAGAAAAGTTGTCAAGACACTTTTCTCGGAATCAATCGTGAAGCACTTACGTTGTTTTTTCAATTGTACGGCAGCATATGAAACCGTGTACTTCTTTTTGTTTCATAAGGTGATGAATAGGAATTTGAATTTGGCGGTAGAATGTTGCCTTTAATCGCTTTCGAACCAGCGTTCAATAATATATTGAGCAACATTTGTTGCCATTTTATCCTTTAAAAAAAAAACTTTCTTTCTTTTGGTATATACCTTAACAACGCGATTGCCTGTGTAAAAATATAACTGAGTTACCCTTGTTAGTTGGAGCATTTAATTGCAATGCAAACTCATAAGAAGAGATAAGAAATTCTATTAAAATAATCTTTTGGATAATTTTATGGCATATAACTACCTTAATCTATTAGCTGAGTGTAAAGAAATACATTAAAGGAATTTTACATTTTGCTAAAAATTAAAATTTATAATTTTCTGCGTATTATTTAAAAATGACTAAAAATGTTAAGTTTAATTAATAGATTTTTTTTAAAGAATATTTTATTGCATTAATGACCTTTCTTCTAAGTGAAAATTGAATTTCCCCCCCTTATTTAAAGCACGGATCTTTGGAAGATATGATTGACTTTGTCTTATATGCCACGAATTCATTTCAGTATATTGATAAAAAAGTTATTCTAAACTTGTTTATTATTATTTTTTAATTATTCATATTAAGTCAGTGCGTTTCGTAATCGTGTAAAAATTCTTTTTTGAATTCTCTTCATAATTTTGCAAGGAAAAGACAAACGCTATCAAATCTGACGAATCACTGTTGAGGAAGATGAGATTAAAAGCATCAAAACCTGCTTGATTGATTGAGTAAATAGTAAGTGAAGGTTTCATTAAGCAATCACAGATTATTCACTAAGCACTTGGTTTATATTTAGTGGTTTCGATTTTATTGCACATTTTAAACTATAGTGATTCATTAGATTTCGTTAATTTTTTCCTTCGGGGGGTCACCGGTGACCGGCGAAGAAGAAACACATAATTCGAGTAAATTTTTCATGCTTTTAATTTTTTTATATTATTATCGTTACTAAAATGGTTTGAAGAAATTAATGCAATATAGAACACACAAAAATAGTTTTATTTATATACACAGCGTTGCCAACTTGCTCCTGACAGCGACTAATTATTTTCAAGTGGTAGTTTATTAATTGTGATTATTGGTTTCATAAATTCAATTTAATAAAATTTTTATCCACCACTGTTTCTAAACAATTCGTAGGCTTATATAATTCACCACGTTTTTTCAGATATGTCTTGCTAAACCTTATAAAAAACTAGCAAAATCTGTCTAATATTTGCAAATTTAGTTTGTAGTTATTTACCGTTTGGCCAGACGGGCAAACCACGTAAAATTAGCGTGGCATTCAACGTGTTAAATATTGATTTGCGACCTCTGTTTCAATTTTGCTTCTTTTTTTGACAAGCATTTTAAAGTGTCTATATTATGGGTGGTTTTTACAGAACACCCAGTATACAATGCACCATTACAAAAGTCTTGTTTTTTTTTCTGTAACTGAGGCACTAGTTTTACGATTAAGAATGCAAGTATTATAAAATCTTACCTTGAATCGTTAAACTCGTACCATAGTTTTGTTTTAGGATCTTTACACTTTGCAATATAATGGCCAGAATGATTTGTTCCAATATGATCAATGACGCCGTATAAAGAATAGGAATCTGTAGAATAATGAATAACAATCAAAGTTTGCAAATATATATATATTTTTTTAATCGGATTTTTTTTAAAACCAAATTTTTATCAATCATCTTTTGATAAAATTTATTAATACTATTTAAAAAAAAGCAATCTAATTAAAGCACTTAATATATCTAGCTTAAAATCTCGTTAAAGTTATTAGTTAATTTAAAAAAAACTTATCTCTGAATAAATAAAACCTTAGTTGTATTTATTCAAGCTCTACATCTTCTTGAATTCGACACAATTTTTCAGCTAAATGTTAAATTAAGATTAAATTATTGTGATAAAAATCATTTTAAATTACTCTTAGCAGTTCAAGACTTCCATTATTCTGTATTTTAATAAAACGTAAATCTAAATAGGTGTAATTGATATATGTTTATTAAAAATATTATTTTACATACAGCTAATTGAGAAATATAATTTTAAAGTTACACGTCAATTTATCACGTTTTTTTTTTTTTTTTACTTATTTTAACCATCAAATAATAATTTTTATACTTAGCCGCATCTCATTATTTATCCTGAAAAATTCTTCAGCATCAATGAAATCAAATTGAAAAAAAAAAAAAAATTCACAACCATAAGAATGTATTTATAAATAGTTTTGTATAAAAATATTTTTGAATTAAATCAATTTTATGTTTTAAAAGAACTCAGATGATTCAAATCAATGATCTTTTTCAAAAAATAAGGTCATTTAAATTGTGATTTAAATCATACCAATCCTGATTATGTGTTGAGTTTCGTGATTCTGTATAAAATACACTTTTTCTTGTTCGAAAAAAAAATATATATAGGGATGGTAGAAAATACAAAACTGTGCTCTTATAATTTCTTAACACACAGTAGAAAGTTTGATATTAGCATTTTTATTTTTTCTATTGTTATTTTATAAGAACATTTTTTACTATAAAATGAAAAAAAAAGAAAGAAAATTGCTAACTTATTCCTGTCTAAAAAATTTCCGACCTCTGTTACTCGCGGTACTTGAAAGAAAATTAGAGGGAACGTGTTCGTACACACATGAGTAGCAATCTTTTTTGTAAGCTAGCAACAAAAACTAGAAAGTAATACTTTGGGGACAGCATGACGTAAAGCCGCAATCGTAAAAATGCAAGGTGAAATTAAATTCTACATTCGAAAGCAACAAGTATGACACGTGCACATATATTATAGAAATAAATTAAAATACATGGAATGTGAGAATTTGAATGGATGCATTATTTAATTATTTTTAATGAAATTCTAACAAATATTGGCGCAAGGTCACAAAGCAATTTATTCCGGCGCATTTAAAGATTATAAAGAGAAAAGAAATCAGAAAATTAAAAAAAAGAAAAAATTCTTCTTTGAAGGTAGCATTTAGAAACCAAAAAAAAGAACGCTTTTTAAAGGTAATAACAGTATCAGATCAATGCCTCGATCGTAATTCGATTTTTGAGACTATAATTTCTTTTATCAAAATTTAGATTCGGAAGTTTCCTTTATTCTTTTACCATTTTATTTAAATAAGTTTGTGAGAAAATACATTTCACCGCGCTTACACGAACATAAACATAGCTGGCAAAACTAAATACTTATAATTAAATTCAGGCTTGCTAGCGAAAATAAGTAAACCAAAGAATAGGACGATCAAATTTTTTTTTAAAAAAAATTTAATTTCTATTAAACATAAACTTGAGTGCCGACAAATAATATGCCGCCTATGTCTCATCTTCTTTCCAAGGATGGATTTCGCTTTCTCTACACTTTCTTTTTTAATTTTTTTTTTAAAAATTAGATTTAAGATTGTCAGATGCCAAATCGTAAACGTAGGTAGCCATTTTTGGCCCACGGACTGCTGATTGTGCATCTCTTGGGTATATAGATTGTCCCAACTAAATGAATCCACTTTGATTTTTGTCGCAATTAGACGCAAAAAAGCCCAATAAGAACCAAACTTATACACTTAGTCTGTACCTAAATATATGTTCACAAAGAATAACTCACCTCTTGCACTTGAAAAGGAAGAAAAAAAAATAATAATAAGTAAAAATGTCCCATCGAAATAAAGCCACTTCTGATTATAGCTAATATATTCGTCATACTTCTATACGACTTGAATTGTATGATATTGTGTACCATTTACTAAACCCAGGAGGACATCAGCATCAATACTGTACCTAGTTTCAATTATAGCAGCTTGTAATTCTGCCACAAACTGAAACTGCTACTTTTCGTTACATGCAATCGTTCTGAGGATAGCCCTCACGTTTTCTTAGGGATATAGGTCACGTAACACAGTGTTCCCCAACCTTTTCATCACCGCGGACCTGTCAGCATTTGATAATTTTGCAGCGGTCCGCTGGGGGTGGAGGCGCTGATTGTTTTGATTTTGATTATTTTGATTGATTTATTTTAATTTTATTGAATTTAAACATGCCAAAAAATAAATATAACACCAAAAAATAAATATAAAGTGATTTAGCATTTTAATTTACTAATACGTTAAATCAATGAGAACCCTGAGCTTGTTTCTTTGCAATGAGATGGTTCCATCAGGGGGTAATCGGAGACAATGATACATTACAAACATTAAAAATTTATATCACTACCTTCAGGGGCCCCTTTATTTTCAAATAAATAAAATTTTTAATGGTACACATATATTTTTAATTTGGAGTATATACCTAGGAATTTAAATTCAGTTTCAATGAAAAGGGCGGCCCGGTACGATTTGATCCACGGACCGGTACCGGTCCGCTGCCCGAGGGTTGGGGAGCACTGACGTAACAGAACAGGCCATTCATGGCATTTACCCTATTACCCAAAAAAACTAACCCTGTGAAGATTTTGCAACGTAAATAGAGGCATCTTCCTGCTAGAAAATCCGCCTTGGGCCACCTATTATTTTGCTAATAGCAATAAATGGCTGCAAAATCTTCAGTCTGTTGCAGAATTGAATACTGCCATTTAATATTTATGCTATTGTCCTCCTGGGATTGGTAAATGGTATGCACCACATATTCAGAGATGATTGTACTCCGGAAAAAATCCGGATTTTTCGCTAACAGCCATCCGGAAATCCAAGGTACAGAAGTTTCGGGAAATTATCGATCACATTTATGTATTAAAATTCTTGTATAATTTATTTAAAAACTATTAGAACTTAGAATTTATACTTGACATCTATTTCATTTGTAAATATTTTTTCTGGTAGAATAATAAATGTGATTAGAGATAGAAGTAAACTTATACATAATTATTAATTTACATTACGTTGCATATAATTTATTTAGAATTTTATGTAGTGAAAATATCAATGATTTAAATTTATAAAGACATAAATTATTTGAAATGCGTCATTAAAGATTTTACTCAAAAAATTTTCAGGATTTTTTAATTGGGCTCACAATCACCTCAGCATATTTTAAGTCGGATAAAAAATTTGATGGATATTTTGGGTATAATCAAAAGTGACTTTATTTCAATGAGACACTTTTTTTCCCCCTTCTCTTTTACTTATTCGAAGTTTTTTTTTTCATGTCCAGCAAATGGTTCATGTCCGTAGAAAGTTGATTAATTCTTGTAAATATGTGTTTAGATATATATGTTTGGTCCTTACTGGTTTTCTTTGAGTTCAGTTATGGCAAAAAATCAAGGTGACCTTATTTAGTCTGGACACTCTGTATTGAAAACTCTGGTTGAGCCCTAAGGAAACATCATGCGTCTAAGTGTTGCTTGTTGTTCTTATAAATAATAAGGAATTGATGTCTTTATTTTATGAAAATAATAAGGAATTGATGTCTTTATTTTATGAAAATAATAATGAATTGTCTTTATTTTATGAAAATAATAATGAATTGTCTTTATTTTATGAAAATAATAATAAAAATTATCTTACTGTAGTAGCTGCGAGATGAAAATTCGGAAAGATTTCGCAGTGCTAGAGGGCAGTCCACCATTATGTTTAGTTTTCTAAGGAAAGAAGAAGCTGAAAAACGCTTTAAATCTTTTATTTTATTAAGGAATTTACTTGTATGTCAAATTCAAATTCGAATTTAATAATAAACTGTAATTTTTATATTTTCATTTTAATGTGAGGGATAATCTAAATAAGAATGTTTAAATTTGTTGCCTTTTTTAATTTTACATATTTTTTTAGTGTTACTCTATTTTGAGTAAGACTCTATCGTGAAAATCTTGGGGCAATATGACACATTTTTAGGGTATTTATACACAGAGGTATTTATTATTTTATTTTATAACCGTCGTTGAACAGCCGACTCAATCGTTTGAGTTTAAGACTATTAATGTTCAACTCTGTGGCCTTGTAATTTTGAACCCAATCCAGAAGACAAAGGAACTCCTGGATCAAGTATTGGGAGAAATTTGCCTTCGTGGAGGACGTTTTGAGGAACTAACCCTCATTTGCGTTACATGGTGAGGAAAACCTCCCACGGTTAGCCTACGGCAGGGGGCCTCTAACCCGTGATCTGTCTACCACTGAGGATATTTTATGTCAGCATTGTGGTCGGTGAAAGCCGGATTCGGAATTGGTATCGACTAGCCATCGCTGGGATTCGTACCCGGTTCACCTGATTGGAAGGCGAACGCTCTATCCACTGATCCATCACGCCCCCCTCAGAGGTATTGATTTGTTGTGGGAACTTGGATGGCTTTGTGACACGACAGATTTAACGTGCACCTGTCACCATTTACTACACGGAGAGTCTTCGGCAGGCGGAGATCGAACTCACGACCTCTTGGACATGGAACTAATGTCTAGCCAGCCAGGCTATCCCGAACCGTTTCTGATTTGGTCAAATAATACAACATGCAATATAATTATAAAAATAGGAAATAATACATTAAATATAAATGTGAGGAAAACATTCATCATAAAAATTCTTAACTGTTTAGTATGAAAATTTGTTGAAAGTGTTTAAAACTATAATTGTTGTTAATTTACGTCGCACTAGAGCTGCACAATGGGCTATTGGCGACGGTCTGGGAAACATCCCGGAGGATGATCCGAAGACATGCCATCACAATTTTGATCCTCTGCGGAGGGGATGGCACCCCCGCTTCGGTAGCCCGACGACCTGCGCGCGAAGTCGAGCACTTTACGGTAGCACAGTTTAACGAGGATCAATACCGCACACCCTCGGTCCCTACGCTGACTGATCCAAGTGGTCACCCACCCGCACACTGACCGTAGCCAGTGATGCTTGACTTCAATGATCTGCTGGGAACCGTGTTAAAACTATAAAAGGTGTCAAATAAGATATGTTTTAAACGTTATGTTCATTTTTATGGTTCTCTACGCTGGCCCCCACAGCATTAAACATTCGTCTAAAATGTGTAAATTTAAATTAATTAGCTCTTATTATAAATACCATTTGAGTTTATAACATTTTCTTGGTGAGAAAATGAGTCTACTATAATCCTTATAGTACGAAAAGTACTTAAAATATGGAATTTAATAATTCTCAATATACTTTTTAAATGTATAGTAATAAATTCAATCTCTAGTAATAAATTCAAAAAATCCACTTTTTAAATCTCTAGTATTTAATTCAAACAAAAATTTAAAAAAATACTAATCATATATTTTCCATGATCCTAAATAATAATAAATTTCTAAATTTTTTTTAATTAATTTAATTAATTAAATAAATTTCTAAAAAATTTTAAATTTTTAAATTAATTATCTTTATTTTATGGTATAACAATTTAAATGTTTTACAGTAAAATATTTAAAATTAAACGGTTTGAAATAATGTTGAATGAAATGATTGTCAAAACTAGAAATCAAGTGAGATGAAAAGGTCTTCCTAAATACCCTCATCCTCTTCACTTTGAGGAAATAGATAATTATGTATTCCTCTTCCCATTTAACAACGTGCAATAATTATATTGTCACCACTATGTTAATATTAAAAGAAAAATTTTGTGATTAATGTAGGAAGCCGGTGCAAATCAATTATCCGATATTTTTGGATATGGTTTTAGGAGTTGCAGAAAATTTAGTTTTTCATTATAATCTAAGATATTTTGTATATAATTCCACTGAAAACAATAAATTATTACGAAGTATTTTTCGTTTAAAAATTATATTGCAACATAATGAAGCTGTTGCAAAAGGAATTATCCGATATTTTAGGATATGGTTTTAGGAGTTGCAGAAAATTATGAATTTTCTTACAAGAAATTTTTCGTTATAATCTAAGATATTTTGTGTATAATTTCCCTGAAAACAATAAATGATTACAAAGTATTTTTAATTTAAAAATTATAATGCAACATAATGAAGCTAGTATAATGATTGTAAATTTGCTATCTTAGCATTAAAAGTTTTGTGAGGGGAATTTTTCTATGTTCTCCATATAATATGGGCAGAAAGTGTTTGTTGGATATGGATTGGAACTGATTGTTTTAGGATATGATTATAGGAGTTAATTAAATTGCGTAAAATTATGAGTTTTCTTGCAAGAAGTGTTTCGTTAGAATCTAATTCCCCTGAAAACAATAAATGATTACAAAGTATTTCTAATTTAAAAATTATAATGCAACATAATGAAGTTGGTATAATGATTGTAAATTTGTTATTACCCTCTTAGCAATAAAGGTTCTGTGAAGTTTGTGTGGAATTTTCCCTACTTTCTCCATAATACGGACAGAAACTGTTTGTTAAAAAAGAAAGTTACGAAAATAAATGGTCTGAGAATGTTGAAAATATGAAACTTAAATTACCGAAGATATTGAAATAGATAAACGAGACTAAATGAAAAAAGTTTTTTTTTTCCAACGTGAGCTTTTGAGCTCAAACTTTCAGCCATCTAAAGTGGTTTGTTTTCCTGTAATTACAAACCGCTCTTTCGCAAACTTATTCATTTAACTTTATTTTATAACTCATATTGAATTTTGGATTTTACGACTGTCATGTTCAAGTTCATAGCCTTGTAATTTTAAACCCACCTCAGAAGACAAGAGAACTCCTGGATCAAACATTGGGACAAACTAGCCTTCGTGGAGGACTCTTTGATGGAACTATCTCGCACTTGAGTAACACAGAGAGGAAATCCCGAAAGCTTCTCGCGGTTAGCCCCATTGGCTAAATAAGTTATAAAAATATTTTATTTCAGCGAAAATTAAATTAAAAATCAGATTTAGCGTTACACGAAGAGGAAAACCACAAAAATATTTTTCAGATTGCTTGACTCCAGCTAAATGTTTATTATTGCTATGAAAATAATATTTATAATCAATCCTATAGGCAGCCTATCATCCTACTAATATAACGAAACGCATTTCTCATTTTTGTAATTTTTAACTCTACTCAAAAATCAAAGCAACTTACAATCTAACTTTCGGAGTAAAATCATATTTATAAAAGTTATTAAAGTAACTTATTTTATGTAAATTAAAATTATCAGATTTTGAGTTACAAGCAAAGGAAAACCACAAAAATATTTTTCAGATTGCTTAACGGTAATAGAATTCCAGCTAAATGTTCATTATCGCATTGAAATTATTTTTTTATCATCTTTGATAGACAGTTTTTTTTATCTTCGTGAATGTTGTGAAACGCTCTTCTTATTTTTGTACTTTTTAACACGACCCAGATATCAAAGTAACTTGTACAGAGTATGTAATTTAAAATACAGAAGTAAAATCATCTTTTGAAAGAATTTTTGAATGAAAATAATTAGAATTTATGTTACGCACAAATGAAAACCACGAAAATGTTTCAATAACAGCCTAATTGAACGATAACAGAATATAAAGAGATTCTATTTCAGTGATCCTTAACATTTTTTGATTTATTGTGCTTTATATGAAAAATTTAATGTTTTGAACAGCTTACTTACAAAAATGTTCCTTTTTTTAATTTTCTTCGGGTTTTTTTTAATTATCCAAATTGTGTTTTTTATTTTAATTTCAAGTATTGAATTTCAGGATGATATAAAAAGTTTCGTAATATTTTTTTTTATAAATTTTAAAATTTACAAATTATGAATCTTTAAAAAAATGAAAAAAATTTTGTTTTACATCTGTGAAATTAGCGAATTTTAGATTTTTCTGGCTCAGAGAAAAAGGTACTGTTATTAATAATTATTAATCATTTTAATTTATAAAAATCAAATGAATTAATGCAACTACTAAAACAAGAAACAGTGATTTTCAATAAAGTTGAAAATACTTTTAATACATTAAAAAAGTTTAAAAAAATCATAATTTTTATGCATCTGAGATACTGAAGCATAAAAAGTTATAGTTTCAAAGAATTAATGTTCATGCATCTTATATACAAAAAGGAGAAGAACATCAATTAAAATATATACTAATAAGTTTTTATTGCTTAAAATCTATAAAATTCAGATTTTCTTGGCTGAAATTCGACTTATTATCGTTGGTAATCATGTTAGGTAGTAAGTAGCATTAATCCACCACTTACACTTTTTTAAAAATTACAAATATAATTTTTAAAAATAAGTTATATTCATTGCTTTTAACTTTTTTCCCTGCAGCTATACCTTTTGTCATTTTCTTCCTTCTTTTTCTAATGGAAACGTAAAATTTAGGAGTATCAAATAATACATTATGAATGTTGTTTTAATGAACAAGTAGTTTAGCCATACGGGCATTTTCTAATAGTATAAAATGCTTTCACCCGTCAAAGCAAACTGATCGCTAGAGGGCGTGAATTTAGATAGAGATTAATGATTAGACCAGCGAAGTCTTAGTTTATCGTTACGTCCGTTTGATCGAATGATTGACTTATTGCAAGAGCATTTAAAATTTAGATCTACTGTCAGTTTCCCCTCTGTTACCTTTTTCCAATTCGTTACCCACCACTTATTAAACTCTATTTTCGTATAGAATTTAAAAAAAAAAAAAAAATAAAAANGAAACTAGAAAAAAAAAAAAAAAAAAAAAAATTCAGTTTTAGTGATTTGCACTGTAAATTCGACTAAAGTGTAAATTGTTTACTGTTTCAGGGGATTTAATTTTTTATTTAAAAGTGTTTGAAAATTGGTAACACAGGGTCATAATGTAGATTCAAATAAATATTTTATTTTTTTTAATTTCATATTCTCAATCAAAAATCGCACTGCTGTTTTATGGGCAAGAAACATTCCAATTGCAGGTAAAAGTTTTATAAATTAAATTTTTTAAGAAAAAAATTTTCAAAATGCCTCTCCATTTTGAAAATAATCTTTCAAAATTTCCATGAAGCTTTTTTTTTTTTTCTCTCTCTTCTACTTTTCAAGCTTTTAGGCCGATTACAAAGGATACGAATCACAAGTACTTTAGGAAATTTGTTCACTTCCATTTTTTTGCTGCATCTGTTTTTCTGGCGACACCATTCGCAGAACTAAAAAAAAATGAGATTGTGTATGTAATAAAAATTTGATTAAAAAGTGAAAAAATAGCAAAATACTATAAATATCAATTTATTTACAAAATTTAGTATGAAAAAATATTTTTTAATACTTTGAATTGTCTCATTTATGTAGATTACATTAAATAACTTTTTTTCTTTCATTGTTGACAGTTAGTTTTTTTGTTCTTGTCGATTTGATCTTGTTAATTTTGTCTTAGTTAAAAATTGGCATAAAGCTTCTGCTTTTTAAATATCTGCTTTTTTTATCGTTCCGGTCTACATTTAGACATTCATCTGGATATTATAAAAAAAGCCGGAAATTTTAATTTAATTTGATGTTTTATTTATTTTTGTGATAGTTTTGTTGGAAGGAATACCACAGTGATTTTTCAAAGAAGCGATAGTCTTGTAGGAAGGAATACCACAGTGATCTTTCAGAGAAATGATAGCCGTCAGGCTAACAGTGGGAGGTTTTCGTGGTTTTCCTCTCCATGTAACTCAAATGCGGGCCAGTTCCATCAAAAGGCCTCCAAGACGGCAAATTTCTCCCAGTACCTTATCCAGGAGGTCCCTTGTCTTCTGGATTGGGTTCAAAATTACAAGCCTACGGTGTTAAACATTCGTAATTGCAAACCCTAAATTGGGTCGGCTGTTCAACGACGGTGATAAAATAAAATCAAATCAAGGTCGACTCTTTTTTATTCTTTCATGGAATTATGTCTAAAGTTTCTACAGTAAAATCTCATTTTTAGATGAATACAAATCAAGGAATTTGCATCGAAGCTTACAAGTTTAGGTTATAAATATATTCTACGAATGTCTATCTTTAAAATGGCACCCTTTTCTTTGATTTCCAAATGTATCTTTATTAAAAAAAAGAAGAGGAAAAACTCAGTTTTTAAAGACTTTTTTATTTCATGAAAATAGTTAACGTAACAATGGATATTTTAGGTAAATCTTTTACAAATTTTCTCTCCACGGAATCTATATTTTTAGAACATAAATATTTTCTATTTGTAGCTATCTTCAAAATTGATTAAATTATTTTGATTTGAATTCAATTTGTAATTTTCTTTCAAAAATTGTTGTAAAACTCAATATAGAAAGTTAATTATAATTTTTTTAAATGGAAAATTAACTAAAATTTTAAAAATACAAAGTGCACATAAGAAATTTCGCATTGGAAAACCTATAATATTGAGGCTTAAATCTTATATGTGACTGTCAGTTTTTAAAATGCAAAATGGTGTCTTAAATTTTGCATTCGAGATGTAACTTTTTTTAAAAAGTGACTCTCACGAATTGTGTTTTTATTTAAATAATTTTAATCGTAACGTGTCTTAACTTCGAACCATATAAATTTAAAATACTATAAACATTTTCCATGCGTATCGTTCTGGCGTTATTCACTCTAGATTCGATCAGTCACTGTTTCCAGTATTGCAAATCGAATGTTAAGATTTTTTTCATGAAATAGTAACTAAAATTGAAACAATTCAAGCAACCAAAAACACAGTTTTTTCTTTTTTATAAAAGCGCGTCTTTAACTTTTTATTTTGGAAATTAATTCCACGAGTACGCAGCAAGAAATCTTTGTGTTCAGGACAAAAATATTTTCAACGAATGTCCATATTTAAAATGGTGCTATATACTTTGTTTTGAAGGTTAAAGTTTTTTCAATAATGACAGCCCTAAATCAATTAATCAAATGCTCACTAAACAATTATTCAAATGTTTATTATTAATTATGGTAAAACTTTTAGTACTATGATATATTTTACTATGGTAATAGTTATATTAAACAGAAGAAAACAATCATTTTTAATGATTTTTTTTCATAATTTAAAGGAAAAATTATAAAAAAATCATTCTTTTTCCTACTGTTCAATTTTCAGAAATTCTTCCCTTTCCATTCTTTCATAAGAAAATTAACGGTTAAAATAATCCTTCTTCCTAAGTTTAAATCCTTCTCCCAAAGTTATTATAATCCTTCTTCCTAAGTTAAAATAATCTTTCTAATCTTCAAATGATAAATTACGTAGCGACTGCATGGAAATCGCGACAGTGGTAAATTACGCAGCGACTACATGGAAATCGCGACTATGGTAAATTACGCAGCGACTACATGGAAATCGCGACTATGATAAATTACGCAGCGACTACATGGAAATCGCGACTATGATAAATTACGCAGCGACTACATGGAAATCGCGACTATGGTAAATTACGCAGCGACTACATGGAAATCGCGACTATGATAAATTACGCAGCGACTACATGGAAATCGCGACTATGATAAATTACGCAGCGACTACATGGAAATCGCGACTATGATAAATTACNAAATCTTTCTTTTTCCTACTGTTCAATTTTTAGAAATTTTTCCCTTTCCATTCTTTCATAAAAAAATTAACGGTTAAAATAATCCTTCTTCCTAAGTTTGAATCCTTCTTCCAAAGTTATTATAATCCTTATTCCTGAGTTTAAATAATCTTTCTAATCTTCAAATGATAAATTACGTAGCGACTGCATGGAAATTGCGACAGTGGTAAATTACGCAGCAACTGCTTGGGAATTGTGACAATGGTGAAATAACGTAGCGAGTACATGGTAATTACGACAAATCGCGGCAATCGTAAATTACGCACTGATTGCTTGGTAATAGCGACAATGGTAAGTGACGCAGTGACTACATGGTAATTACGACAAAGGTAAATTACGCAGCGACTACATGGAAATCGCGGCAATGATAAATTACGCAGCGATTGCTTAGTAATTGCGACAATGGTAAGTAACGTAGCGAATACATGGTAATTATGACTAGGGTAAATTACGCAGAGAACTACTGAGCGGCTCTTTTGGAACATCCCGCCTCTTATGTTTATCACTTTTCAATAATTTTATAGCCTTTAGGGGCAGTGGTGAACTGCGCTGAATAATGAATTCAATTATTACCCCAACTCCCAACAATATGCAAATTGCGCTTCTAGATGATGTGTGAAAATTTAGCATAAGGTTCAATTTACAAAGGATAAAACCACATCTCGTTTCTTATCAACATCTGAGGATGCAGTTTATGACAAACAAGCACTATCTTGACTATAAGCTTCAACCTGTCCAAGAATCGAAACATGTTATGCCAATTTGAAATATTGAAGTCAGGATTAGATTTACAGAAAGGATGTAATATATTTACTGGTAGTACTGCATTTGCGTATCATGTCTAGCACTTAACATTAAAAAATCAGAATTGTACATACCGGGCAAACGGAACAGTGGCCCTTACCATTTAAAAAAAAAAAAAAAAAAAAAAAAAAAAAAAAANAAAAAAAAAAAAAAAAAAAAAAAAAAAAAAAAAAAAAAACAGTGTAGGGTATATAGAGCATATGTATACCGGACAGTGGCACTTGCTTATGCATAAAATTTATCATCCAAATTAGACATGAATTGGATCTTACCACCTTGAAAAGAAAAAAAAATTTGAAAACCATAAACGCAATCCGCTACTAAAGTTACAGAAAACGGTCGGTGGTGTTGTGTATAATAAAATTATATATTCAGATTCATGTGTTCAATTTACATAAGAATCAACAAGAGTGGTGTTTGAGTTCTTTCACATACAGTACATTTTTGTTATAAAGAGCTTCTTTGTTTTGTATACTAGCCTTCCTCAAAAGTGATTCGTCAAATTTTGAGAGCGTTTTTTTTAAAAATTTTTAAATGTAAATATTTTTCTCCCAGTGTGTATAATTTTTCACCGTTTTTCACAAGGATTTTGAAACCACATATTAAGGGCTGTTATTACAAAAATAAACTGTAAAATTTTTTTTTAAAAAATTAAGAGATATCAGTTCATCCATAATTCTGTATCAAAAACATAATACTTACGGCTTTATTTTGCCCGTCTAGAATTTCAGGATAAGAAAATAAGTTAAAAAGTTGATTCAAAGAAGAACTTGATGATTCCTAAAAAGTAAAATAGAGCATATTTTTAAAATAAATTTCATTATAAATAAGGAAGAAATAAAAATTTATAAATTTATTTTTTAAAATTGCGTATTGTAGTGGAAAATAGTGATATCCTTAATAGATTTAAGAAAGAAAACTACCGAAATGTTAAAAAAAAAAATTTCATTTCATTTTATTCAATTATTTAATATTTCATTTTTACATAATTCAACAACATTTTACTGATTCCTAAAAGTGATATATAATTAAAAAAAGTAAGGAAATTATAGCATGCTTTGCATATAAGAAAAAAAAATAGAATAAATTAGAATTTTGTTAAAAATAGATTATTTAAAAACGTTCTATGCTTTCTAAAACTGCATTAATATAATGAATGCTGTTAAATTCTTTGAAATTAGGTTTAGTGTTTTGAAGCCGTAGGGTATTTAAATGTCTTAATTTATTTTGTTGCGTGGCTTCTAGCTGAACAAGAAAGTTGCGTGTATTTTATTTTATTTTGTCTTTTCCCAGTGGTAGCAGCACCCTAGTAAAAATAAAATAGTGGTAGGAGAATTATAAATTTTTTTCCGTCTAATTTTGAATGAAACGAATGCTGGTTTGTCCCAATACTTGATTCAGGAGCTCCCCTGTCTTTTTAATTTGTATCAAAATTGCAAGGCTACGGAGTTGAGCATTGATAGTCGAAAACTCAGAATTGGGTAGTTTGTTCAACACCAGTTATAACATATAACTACTTCTTATTAAGTTATTCCTAACCTTTTTTTTTTTTTTTTTTTGTTTCTAGTTATATCTGCCCAATAAACTATGCTAATCTAAAACTTTCTATCATGCCATGTTATGTTATCTTAATTTGATCCATAAAACGATTTTTGCAAAAATGTTTTTTCGTATTTTATTTAATACCGATTGAGAAATTTCAGAATTGTTCATTGCGCGAAATAAAAATTAAATAATAATAGAAATTAAGTTTATGAAAATAATAAAGAAATTTTGATCACGTGATCGAAATCTCACGAATTGAGATGCAAGTATAATTCTAAAGAGGTCTAAAATTTAATTTATTAATTAATTTGAGCAAACAGTATTTTAAGTTACGAAATAAGGATAACGAAGTGTTTTCTCTAATTAAACTAAAATTTTTTTCCCGACAGATTTTGATTTTTGACTCTCACTATAGGAATGGGGTGCTGTAGTTTGGAAAATATGTTCCCAATACGTAGGGCAGGAAAGCGGATAAAATTCTGAGCCCCTTTTTAATCTCCCCCCTTTTTCCGCTCAGAATAATTTAAAAAGTGTATTTTTAAATTTTCGTTTCTCAAGAACTATTTGACCGATTCCGTTCAAATTTTTATTACGTTATTTAAAAGTACTTATTTAAAATAATGTAAAAACTTGTATTCACCATTTAACTCACCATTAAATTAAATATTATAAATTGGGTCACGAATTCTCCTTGAATAAACAAGATTTATAATTTAGTGCAAAAATTATTATTGTCTTAAAAAGTTCCAGAGATATGCTGAAATGCGCAAAAAGGGAAATTTACGAAGTTGAAATTTCAACCGCTTTTATGCCTTAATTGTCTAGATAGCAGCTCATACTTTGAGCATCAAGAGTCCGAATTATTCGAAAAAAATTATGTTTATTCAGACAAAATATGCTCTAATTTCGTTATTAAAAATATCTACATAAATATTTTAGCATATTTAATGTTAATTCCTTCGAATCATTAATATTGCGTCTTAGTACGCAAAAAGCCAATCATTAGATCAAAAGTTATTAAGGTGTTTAATTTTTTTTTTTATTTAGCGTGCTGTACATTGTATATAATAGACACTCTCTCATTTTTAGCTTAACTTGTAAAGTAATAACACTAAACTTCTTTTGTAGAAGTTAATAAAGTAGTAGTACAGTTCTTTTGCAAAAGTGGACTCTAGCACTGTTTAGTGATAACAGTGAATATGTATTACTTTAAACGAATATATATTTCTAAAAGATTTAAACTAATATAAAATAATAAACTCTCCCTGATGATTATGGACTCTTGCACTAGTATGTAATGATGGTAAATATGCATCGTATTTACATTGTTGTATATGAATTAATTTGTAGAATATTTCTGAAAGATTTTAATTCAAATAAAATAATAAACTCAGATAATCAAACTGCTACCTCGTACATGTTACTCGTGATTATTTTAAACGAATATTCTTAAAGATTTAAATTAAAGTAATATATTTTAGAGAAAAAGAAAACTAAAATTTACCTCTGGTATGGGTAAAGATATATCCCAAAATGGATCATGCATAACTGAGTCTTTATTGCAACTTGTGCATTTTAAAGTACTTTTAAGTTGACCAGCAAATATATCTACAAAGAAAAAAGATGAATATTTGTCTTCGAGTTACAAAAAAACTGAGAGTTGAATACTTTTAAAAAAATGGGTGATAAACAATGCATCATTAATGTTACAAACATTACAACAATGAAACTTTATTATGCAGAGCACAATGCTCGGAAATATCTGAGTTTGTTGCGTTTTTCACCAAAACTCCTTTCCTGAACAATTTGAAAATGTGGCTTATCATTATTTTGCCCCAAGCGCTTCAACGATAGCTTTTCTAAAGAAGACATAAAAATTAACACTTTCTTTCTTTTGTAGTATTACCCGAAGTGCAAAAGATATCTAGAATTATTCTGAGAATTTAACATTCGAGAATTTTTTGCATGCATGGTAGAAATAATTTGAAAGAAATCCTAATACTTAAGATTTAGTGATCTTTACAGAGAGATTAAATATTTATATACAGGGTGTTCTGTAATCACCAAACTTAATGTACATTTTCAGCATCCCTGTCGGAAATCAAGAAAAAAAATACACATTCGGTGCAAGTTAAATGTATGTGACACAAAAATGTATTAAAATTAGACGAATAATTATTGAGATTAATCATAATAAAGGCGGTATGAATAGTATTAAAGGTAGCTTTATTGTCAGAGGAAATTAAACTGCTGTAAAATCATAATAACAAATTTTGTTTCATTATTTTGTAGAATAAATTCAGATTCGAGATAAAAATAAAAATATATAAATAAAAATATAAAAATAGCTTATAGCAATCAAATTAAGTTTTGTTTAACATGAATTTATTATTTAAGAATTTTTTCAAAATAAACTTTTAACGAAATTAATGTTTTATTACATATTATCACATTTTATATAATAAAGTTGTTTAAAGATTGTTTACTACCATTGAGTGTCAATGACTAGCGTTAACATGAAGACAAATTTAGTTTTAAATAACAAATTTAGTTTCGTTAGTTTCGTTTTTGAAAATTTTACCTATTATATTTTAATAATTAGAAAATCGTTGGTGTGAAAACTAATATTAGATAGTTAATAAGGAATCGCTTTTTTTATGTTTATTTCAATCAACTAATTACATTTTAAAAATTTTGCTTACATTCATAACTGTACTTATTCAATTGTAGTATATATAATGGTAAATATGATGTTAGTAACAATTTTCTTACTTTTTATGAAAAGTATATAGTTTGTATTTTGAAAATCAGTTTTGAACTTTTTGAAGAAAAGAAACGATTTTTTATAAAGTAATAATTTAAATGATATTTTAATTACACATTAATTGTATTAATTTAAAAAAAATTCTAAAGTATGTCAACTTCTTTAAGATGAATTTAAATTCTTTGTTTTAATGCATTTGTTAGTTATAGTTTCTGTAATTTAAAGCTTAAAAATTTGTTTTTGGCTATTTTTTGTAACTTTTATTTATTTTTTATTTTTTTGATAATAATATTTGTGCAGTAAATACTGAAAATTAGGAATTTAGCCCTCAGTGCTTCTTTAGGAATCAAATGTATTACAATTTTTAAGAGTTTCGATTTGGGGTACTTTCTTCGATTTCTAGGTAAAAATCTCATTTTTTTTAAAATATTATTTCTGAAGTTTGTGTCTCAGTACTTTTTAGTTTAATCATAATGAACCCAATTTACAAAAACAAAAAAGAGACAAAGAAGTAAATTAGCAATTAAAGCATTAAATCAAAATGATAAAGCGCCTAAAGCAGCTAAAACCAAATTTGCTTTATTTTAATTTAGATATTCAAACAAACATTAAAGCAGGAAAAGAGATAAAATAGAAAATATGTGTGTTTGTAGGACAGCACTTCTTCAGGGGACACACTGCCCACAAACACACAGGAGCCTTTCTGTTGTCAGTGGAAAAACCAAAACTGACAGAGAAGTGCTGTCTTACAAACACGCATATTTTCTATTTTATTTCTTTTTCCTGCTTTAATGTTTGTTTGAATATCTAAATTACATTTTAGTTAAGTTTCATCAAATCACTAAAATACTTGATAATAAAAATATTTTACCTCCTATGAAGCTGTCATTAGACTCTTGGTACCTTTTCTGTCTATGGAAAAAAAATGTAGGATGTAGCTTTAAACACAGTGTATAATAATAATATATGTAATATTAAAAGTGTTGAATATGTATTAATAGTAAATATACACTAATATTAACACCGGGAAAATGTAACTGAATGTCTCAAAATTCATTCACGAAATAATTTTGCTGGAAACTTAGGTTTTTAATTAAAAAAGTGTAATATATTTAATAGGTTCATAATAGGCCGGGGTAGCCTAGTTGGTAAGGCACAAGATCCATGTCCAAGAGGTCATGGGTTCGATCCCCGACGGCTAAAGACTCCCCGTGTAGTAAAATGGTGACTGATGCACGTTAAATCTGTCGAATCACAAGGTCCTCCATGTTCCCATAACAAAACATACCGGGTACTGATCCAGGAGTTTCCTTGTCTTCTGGATTGGTTCAGAATTACAAGCCTACGGAGTTGAACATTAGAAGGCGTAAAGCCAAAATTGGGTCGGCTGTTCAACGAGACAGTTATAAAACAAAATAAAATAGGTTCATAATAGCCACGATGGCTCAGGAGATAGAGCGTTCGCCTTCCAATAAGATGAACCGGGTTCGAATCCTAGCAATGACTGGTCGATACGCATTCCGCATACAGCTTGCATCGACCAGAGTGCTGGCGTGAAATATCCTTAGTGATAGGCGGAAATATCCTTGCCGTCAGGCTAACCGTGTCAGGTGGTTTTCCTCTCCATGTGGCGCAAATGCTGGTTAGTTCCATCAGAAAGTCCTCCATTAGGGCAAATTTCTCTCAATACTTGATACAGGAGTCTTCTGGATTGGGTTCAAAATTACAAGGCTACGTAGTTGAACATTAGTGCTCGTAAACCCAAAAATTGAGTGAACTGTTCAACGACGGTTATAATATAAAATAAAAAATCTGTTCATGAAGAATACAGTTTTGTTTTGTCTAAATTAGCCTATCGGATAAATGGCCTCCAAGGTTTGTTGGCACCTAAGGATTTTTTGTCTTAATTTTCAACGACCGTTTTGTTGTTGTTGTTGTTAATTTACGTCGCACTAGAGCTGCACAGTGGGCTATTGGCGACGGTCTGGGAAACATCCCGGAGGATACGACCGTTTTGCAAAAATGTGGCTAAAGTTTCTTAATACAGCTCTCGCCTTTAAGGCCTGAATGGTTTTAAGCATGCTGACATATATCTTAATTTTCAAAAAAAGAAAAAATAAATAAAGTAGAAGAAAGAGGCCTAGCAATGTTAAATCTTATGATCTGGACAATCGGTCCCGACCTTCTGAACCGGAAATTATAAGGATTGATTCCGTAATTTTCAAAATATTGTTCAACTATAAAAACTAGTTTTTATTTCGTGTTGTGTTATTTTTTATAACCCTGCACTATGAGCTGCCCTATCACCATTTATTTATTCATAGGCAACATTTTGCTGCACGAATGCGAAAAATTCAAATCTTGTGTGAACATCCTTTAGAATAATTAGCTTCAATCATGTTTGTTAAGGTTGAAATCGCTAAAATTTTTGCATTCTTCTTCTGAAGGTGATTTTCCAAAAGAAATCTATAAACACCGCCTTTGGAGAGAGGAGCATTGCCTCAAGATTATTACCCATAGGCCTGAGAAAATAAATATTTTAGTCCCATACTGCTCTTTGGCCCTCCAATCCTTTTAAACCCCACACCTTAAAATTAATATAACTTAGACATTTACTTATTTTATTTCTTTAATTTGCATTATATTGTCTGTAAATATTAATGCTGTTCTTAGACAAATTTTTTTTGGAGAGCAAACTACACAGCTTGTTCTGATACGGTAATGGCATTTAAAAAAATATTAATGTGTTTGCCAATGCTTTCGTAAGATCGCAAATTGCTCAATGTTTTTTTTCTTTGAAATTATAAATTTTTTCCTACATTCTGTTCTAATAAACTACCCATTCTGTATTCAGCTATTTTTTGTAGCATATAAGAACAATGCTATAGCATTTTATTCTTCCATTATATTAATGTGTACATGTTGTTTAATTCTGTAAATTGGACTTTTTTTTATAAAAAATTAATTCAATTTCACATCTTTAAGTGCTTAAAAAATTTATTTTAAAAATTACGGCTGCCTTTTGGGGAATGTCAAACTTGTTTTACTAAGCAAGGTTATCAATCAAGGTTATGTTTTACAAGGTTATCAATCATTAAGCTAGATATTAGCTTGTTGCTTAAATTTCGAAAATGATTGACGATAATAAATTTCTGTGAAGTAAAAGTTTTTGCAATAAATATATAAGCGTAAAATTTCTTTAAAGAAAAAGTAACAATATGTTAATTACATAATTTAGCATAATTGTTCATTTAATTTGACAGTGGCAAATTTTTAAAAAAAAAAAAGTTAGCACAATTGTTATACAGTTACAATTGTTATACAGATTGTACAATTATATACAGCACAATTACAATATACAGCACAATTGTTATGCAGATTGAAAAGCTGAATGGTGAAGATTCTTAGTGACATTTCAGTAAAATTTAGTAAATTAGCTTTAATGTCATCATACGCCGCTAGAGGCTCTTCCTTAATATGGACAGCTGACCTTGCTTTTTTCGCGCATTTGGAACGGTACTTCATTTATCAAATTAGCTTATTCAATGTCTTTTTTTTTAATTCTATTTTCACAGGTTATATAGTAAATTACAACAAAACAGTTAAATTTGAGCCTATTGGAATGCAATTTTCGAGAATAATTAAAAGAAAATTTGAAATTAGCATAATATAGATAGTTTAAACAAATAACAGAACCGGTTTAAATGTTCATGTTCGGCCAGTTCTTTATGGGAAAGCGCTCCTAAGAGCGTACGATGACCATGATTTCAGGTAATGGATTGCTATGCAGTTCTCAATTCTTATGACTCCTAGTTTATAAGCGCTGTTATGAATCATTCATGTTGACAATATGAAATGAAGATAATGCTTTGCTTTTTTTTCCTGGTCAATACGCTTCCAACTTGTGATATCTAAAAAAGTCCTAACACTTATTTAATTGTTCACGTCATATCGTTTGCCGCACTTATGGCGCTTTAATTTGCTGCTGAGAGGCATATTTTCTATGGTTTCTAATCAACTTCTTGCAGCCAAATGCACTTTAAACCTTCTTCCACTTCAGAAAATTCAAATATTGTCATTTAGAGCCTTTTTCTTCTGAGATCTATGAAATTTAATGACGTATTTAATGTTTATAGTTAATTCAGTAATTATAAACATTAACAGTTTTTTTTAAATAAATTAATGTTCTACAGTTAAGTAAGATTAAAATAAAATCTTTTTCTGAGAAATCTCAACTTAGAACCTTCATCCACTAAGCTCCTCAAATAGCGTGATTTATTTTTACAATTCATGCTTATGTTAAGTGAGATAAGATTTTACTGGCTCACCCACTTATTGAAAAGTTGTATTTTGCTCTGCTGATATCTTCATGAAGACCTTGTAAAAGATATCGTAAAAATTCATGAGCATCATTCTGCCTAGGAAGAAAAATATATGTAAAATCAAACTATTAACTTAACAATCAGCTTATTTTTCATTCTCTACCTATATTATTTTGGTCATTTTTAATAATTAAAACAATTCGTCAACGCTCATGTTTCAAAAAATATTTATACTAACTACTAGATTTTTTTTTGTATTAAAAATATAGTGTACTTTTCAAACGATATTATTTAAATTAAAGTTGTATAAAAATTTTTTTGGATTATTTATACTTATTATCTGAATTGGCAACCAATTATTAATTTTTTAAATTTAAGAGATATTCAGTTTTTTTTTTTTAAAAAAAAACTTCAATAAAAACTAAAAATATATTAACATTTTTATCCATTTTTTTACTTTCGAATATATTTCAAAAATATTTTGCTTAAGAGTAACTTAGTAACAGTAACAATATCACTACAAACTTGTACAAAATATTGTTAAATATCAATTAGACCGATATTTATGTTAATAATGTAGAAGACCAAGAAAAACAAATTCTACATTATTGACAGGTTAAACATGCTGTAAAAATTTTAATAATTTCTGAAACAAATATTCAATGCATAGTTTTTTTTTAAAGTTTACCATGCTTATAGTATAAATGTAATTTAAAGTTCTATCTTCAATAGAAAAAAAAATCTTATTAAGGGATTCATATAGTATGTAAACACAAAAAAATAATCAAAGATTTTTAAAGTTTCACGTCAAACTTTTGTTTTGTAAAAATAGTAACCGCTAAGACCAATGTTTTTTTATCTACGTCCACATCAAAACTTTCGAAGTAATATAGATAGAACTGTGAAAATTTTTTTTCAGAGTGTTATGTTTTATTTCATAACCAGCGTTGAACAGTCCACCCAATTCTGAGTTTATGACTACCAATGTTCAACTCCGTAAACTTGTAATTTTGAACCCAAACCAGAAGACAAGGGAACTTCTGGATCAAGCAAACTAGTGTTCGTGGAAGACTTTTTTATGGAACTAACTCGCACTTACGTTTCATGGAGAGGAAAACCACGAAAACCTTTTACGGTTAATGATGACTATATGCTTAGCTCTTTAATTACGAACTGACATTTTTTTTAGATTTTAATGCTTACATGAATAAAAATCGATCAGAGAATTTATTTCCAGCGATTTTTTTTTTCGTTTTCGTCCGTGTTTTTAACAATCATTGGAGACAAAAACCTATTTTTTCTTATATTCGTACTATCACGCATTTCTTAAATTTTTGATTCTGCATTTTGTTATAATATTGTGTTAAAAAAAAGTAGGATTTATAAAATCATGTAGAAGTCCATAAAAATAACTGAGGAATTGCGATCGAAGACCTTGGATTAACGGTGAAATCGATGCAAAATCGAACGCTCACTTCAAAGTTATTATTCAAATGCGCAATTTATAAAAAAAGAAAAATAATTAATTTATCTTCAAAAATAAAGTTTTTTCACATTAATTATTATTTATTTTCAAAACTCAAGGGCTATTTTAACATTGAAATAAAAATTTAAGCAATTTCATTAACATAGCTTCTGATGAAACAAGGAAAAACTTTATGGAACCTGTTTCTCCAATTTTGCTATTTCGTCACGGTGTATTTTTAAATTAATTCAACTAATAATTATTCTAAAATATTTTGTTACCTTCCACCGGCAAACCTGGGTGCATATCTTTGGGCTTCTAACTGAAGTTTAGATGGGCTAATGGCTGTCTTGGATTCTTGTGAATTCTTAACCAGTTCAGCAAATTCTAAAAACAAAGTTTTTTTCAAAGTGTCTCGTAAAATGTTACTATTTTTACAAAAATTAACTTGCATTTGATTATCACGCTAAGATCATCTCACGTTAAGATCATTTGTAGTTTGCAGTTCTGGTTCTATTAAGCGAATTTCCTACTAGTGATTATAATAAGTATAATAATAACTAATTATAATTATTATAATAATAATTATTATATTTATTATAATTATAATAATAACTTATTATAATAATAATTATAATAACAACTAATTACAATAATTATTATAATAGTTATTATTATAATAGCTATTACAATAACAATTATTATAATAATTATTATAATAATTGTAATAATACTAATTATAATAAGAATAATTTGTATAATAACTAATTATAGTAATAATTGTTATTATAACTAATTATAATAATTTACATTATTATTGGTTGAACTCCGTAATAATTTCAAACTGGTGCGCCATGGGCAAATAAAAGTGCTACCTAATAAAATTCAAAATTTGATCTAAAGAAATTAAAATTAGCAAACTTTTTATAGCATATTTCTTTTGAAGAACAATTGTAATGAATGTTTCTTTCTTTAAATATGAATAATTTGAAATGTAAATCATTGTGGTAGCTACGATTGAATAACTAAATAGATAATAAATAAAATAAAGTTAATTGATTTTTACCACTTACCATCTTGGGTAAGAAAACTGGTGCTTATAAAGCTGGATCTAATTTTAGCTAGCATAAGCGCATGCGCATTACTTCAAATTATCATATTTTATCAAATATTTAGCGCATTCTCTTAAAAATTACAAAATACTCCTTTGCTTTTCTTTAATTCCTTAAAATGTGATCTTAAAAAATTCGACGAAAAATTAATTTATAAAAGTTTTTCTGATATTTTTTGTTATAGGTGTATTGTATTTTGTTATAGGTGTACAAAAATGTATTGTTTTTTTAGCAAATTTTGTATTAGTCCTACAAACCTTTTTGTGACATTTATTTAATACTTGCATAATCTTATAATAATTAAAAATAACAGAAAAATTCGGAAGTAGTTCTCAAAAAAATTGAAAAAACACTGAACATGCCCCTAACATTTTGTCAATTTAGCTTACATAGTTCTTGACATTGATTTTGCTTACGTAGTTCTTGATTACAAAAATACTAAACGCTGACTTTGGAGCATTTTCCGTTCGTAATATGCCATAATTTTATTATTTATTTTTTAAAAAGATGCTCCGCGCAAAGCAAACTACATCAATAATATTCGATGGCGTCATTTCATTTTTAAGTAAACAGTCTAAAAATTGATGATAACGAACCTGACATTGAATAATTCTTTCAGATAAGGAAAAAAGGTCATATCAGGCCATTCATGGCGTTTGGTTTCATATTTTTTTTATTAACTGTTTTAGATATTATTAAAATGATAACAGGATGTGCCGTAATGACCGCCTTTTATCTATACTTATAGAATCTTAATAAAAATTAATTCAGAAATGTATACGCATAAGGTATATCAAATTGATATTTAAGCGAGGAAAAAAACAAAAATTTTATCGAAATCTATCGAATAGTTTGTGAGCGGTTCGAAAACAATATGATTGCTTGTTCCTGCAATCAAACAGGTTTTGATTCAGTAGCACTTCGTTAAATTTTGATAGCGTTTTTGTTTCTTCCTCATTTAAATATTAATTTTCAACCTCTGGTGTGTATACTATTCTAATTTAATTTTTGACAAGGAATTTCAAAATACATATTAAGGACAATGCATCCTGTATATAACAAGGCACAACTAATTTTAAATGTTTTTATTTTACGTACAAATCACAGATAAATTTTTGAAAAAGAAGTTTTTTTCCCCTCTCAAAGCCATATTTTTTGAACTAAGCAAAAGTTTGTAAAGTATTCCATAAAATCTACACTGGAACCTCTTAAGGGTTATAATAAAGCAAAGATAGAAAGAAAAAAATTACCTTTAAATAAATTGCCTCTGGATGGACTTGAATAATTGAGATCTCTTTGATAAGAACTGCGGACACAATAATCGATAAGAGGTTGCGTATGGCAGAGACATTGCAGGACAGCATTCATGAAGCACTGAAAAAACACATAAATTTCATTCTTCCTACTGTAAGAAAATTAATTCTTCATAAATGTTATCCGTTTTCAAAATTGACAACATATTAAGAAACGTTCTTTATATTGAGTACTCAAGTCTGCAACGTAGTAAAAGTAATAATTAAATAATGTGACTTTAATTCGTTTATTTATTTACATACATACGCGGACTTGAATAATTGAGATCTCTTTAATAAGGACTGCGGACACAGTAATCAATAAGAGGTTGCATATTTCAGAGACATTGCAGGACAGCATTCATGAAGCACTGAAATAATACATAAATTTCACTCTTCCTAGTGTCAGAAAATTAATTCTTCATAAATGTTATCCATTTTTAAAATAGGCAACATATTAAGAAACGTTCTTTTTATTGAGTATTTATGCCTGCAACGTAGTAAATGTAATAATTAAATAATGTGACTTTAATTCGTTTATTTATTTACATACATTTGTGGGCTTAGTGGGATATCCAAGCATATCTTTATTTCAACATAATAAGAATTGGGTGTTTATAAGCTGTTAAATATACCTCTCAATCACAATCAGATTAAATTAAGCACTCGTGTGGTACTTGTAAGAACTGAGGTTCTTTAATAATTTCAGTAGTAGTTCGGAATCCACTTTAATGATGATTGATTCCGGTGATTTCAGAGAGGAAAGTCTACGCATTTTAGGGCTGTTGGAGAGCGTGGTACGGAGGCCAGATGTTTTTTTTTTTTTCTTTTTTTTTATCACCATCTGCCCTCTGATTTAAACTGTGTTACCACAGTGGGCGAATGTACTAGTATTATTTTCGTGTATCAATAAAGGATAAATCTCAGACCGTCGGCAACAGCTCACTAATGTTGCTCTTGTGCAACCGAACCAAATTCGCAACTTGCAACTCTCTATGATGTAGGGATGGGATTTTTGGGTATCGTACTAATTTTGTTTTGCAAAATTCGGAAGAAATATATTTATGTCATAAATCATAATAAAAAATAAATCGAATTCTTTTTTTTTTATTAACAAAGAAGATTACTCCTCCTCATCTGCCCTTCGGTGTGGACGGGTGCCTGGATCATTTTTGTCATCGGATTCAGTGAAAAATTAAGACTGTCGCTAATAGCCTATTAGTGTACGACTCCGGGGCTGAAGGATCTTTCGCCTAACTCTCTGAAGCGTTGAAGTAGCGTGTTTGATTCCCACCGTACTTTTATTCTTCTTTTATAATGCTTTTATGTAATTTGTTCTATTTGTCCTTTTATTTGGCACACAGTCTAGCTTTACGTATTATTGAATATAGATAAAGGCCGTAAGCGTACAACTCGTCGTGCTCCAAATTCTTTATACCCCGCAGTGGACTGATTGTTAAAACACGGTTCCCAGCAGATCACCGAAGTCAAGCATCACTNATTTAGAAGGGGTACACAAAAGTTATAAGTTTGGGAAACACTGCTCTAGTGCAACCGAACCAAATTGGCAACTTGCAACTCTCTATGTAGGGATGGGATTTTTGGGTATCGGTCAAAATACTAATTTTGTTTTGCAAAATTCGGAAGAAATATATTAATAGTCATAAATCAAAATAAAAAATAAATCAAAATTTTTTTTTTCCATTAACAAAGAAGATTACTCCTTACCTGCCCTTTGGTGTGGACGTGTGGCTGGATCATTTTTGTCATCGAATTCAGGGTAAATTTAAGACCGTCGCTAATAGCCTATTAGTGTACGACTCCAGGGCTGAAGGATCTTTCGCCTAGCTCTCTGAAACGTTGAAGTAGCGTGTTTGATTCCCACCGTACTTTTATTCTTTTTTTGTAATGCTTTTATGTAATTTGTTCTATTTGTCCTTTCATTTGGCACACAGTATAGCTTTACGTATTATTGAATATAGATAAAGGCTGTAAGCGTACTACTCGTCGTACTCCAAATTCTTTATACCCCGCAGTGGACTGATTGTTAAAACACGGTTCCCAGCAGATCACCGAAGCCAAGCATCACTGTCTGCGGTCAGTGTGCGGGTGGGTGACCACTTGGATCAGTCTGCGTAGGGACCGAGGGTGTGCGGTATTGGTCCTCGTTAAACTGTGCTACCGTAAAGTGCTCGACTTCGCGTGCAGGTCGTCGGGCTACCGAAGCGGGGGTGCCATCCCCTCCTCTGAGGATCAAAATTGTGATGGCATGTCTTCGGATCATCCTCCGGGATGTTTCCCAGACCGTCGCCAATAGCCCATTGTGCAGCTCTAGTGCGACGTAAATTAACAGCAACAACCCAGACCGCCGCCAATAGCCTATTCTGCAGCTCTAGTGCGACGTAAATAAAGTACAGAACAGTACAGTTGTTTAATTCTACAGTCCACAGATGGAGTCCACAGATAATTCTACAGTCCACAGTTGTTAATTCTACAGTCCTAATTAATTATTCATTGAGCTTGAGAAAATAAATAGTGTATGTGTATCGATTCGTGTGTGTGTGGAGTGTTTCAATGTTTTCGAGGTATAATTCAATATTCTAAGTTCATCTCCGATTCCATTAAATTGCGGCAAATTCTACTGATTTGTGAGATGCCTAAACGTTCCACCTTTAATTTATTAGTTCCAAGTCCATGCAACAACTAAAATTTCTGAAACACCTTTTTCCCGCTATTTGGTAAACCAACAGTTAACCAATAAAAACAATAATGTTCTATTGTAATGGTAGTAAAAATGTAATTTAATTAAACTCGTAATTGATATGTTGCTCAGCACTTTAACTAGAAGCTAAAGTACGAAGCTTCGTACTTTAGCTTTCATTCCGAAAAATTTCAATAGGAGTCTAAAAGGATTTTTGTGTACCATTAAACGTAAGTTTATTTCGCTTTCAATTTATTTCAAGACCTAAAATTTACATCTCAGATGCATGGCTCTCGAAATAGTTTTTTAAATATAGAATACTAAATCGTGAGATTTTGTTTTGAATGGTTTGTAACTGTTCTCGAATATAGTAGAGCATATTTATTAGAGTTAAGAACTATTTGAAATGAACGAAACCAAAACTTGTTCGTTAAATATATTTTCAGACCTGACTCATTTAAAAATCTTGCCGTATAAATTAAGCCATATGTACCTAGATTCCTTTCAAAAGAACAGTTTATTTTCCAAAAAACGAAAAAAGTGGTAACACATATGTTTTGTGATTAGGATTAATTTTCCAGAAACAAGCTGGAAGTGTTTACCATTAATATTTGTGATTATATCTGAAGTCTAAAGACAGAGCTTTTAAAAGCTGAAGTGTTGGTTAAGAGAAAGGAACATCCATTTGGAAAAACCATTTGGAAGAAACAAATATGTATTTCCGCTTTTCTTATGTTTGCGTTTTAAATTTACAGAATTATTCCTGAGTTATTATAGTGAGAGGGCATTTATGGGTCAACTTTAAACTACACAATAATCCATTCGTGCACCAGTATCCATTTTCTCTTAATTTTCCATGTAAAAATAAGTTATTGATTTTAAACTTCGACCTTTTTTTTAAAAACTATTTTTATAAAAAATATTTAAAAAAAAATTCTTGCCGTTTTTTTTTCTTTTTAATCAATTCTAAATAATATCTCAAAAAACACACTGATTTCATATGAAAATTCATGTTGTACAAAATTAATCTGCTGCACTTAAAGATAAAACTCGATTAGAAAATGAGAGTTTCGAAATGCGACTTTATTTCTACCAGTAAGCTCTATAATTAAAAGTCTTGCAGAAATATTATAATAAGTCTCATTTTTAAATTGTTTACGAGGGCATTTTTTGGAGAATTTCCATGATGAATTTCCGTTAAGGTGATAAGATTATTCTTAAGAATGTTACTACGAATGCTTTTATAAATACATTTTAAAATTTTGAGAGTGTAATTCTTTAAAGGTTTACACAGACTTATGAATTATTCGTAATTAAAATAAATTATTTTCCAAACAGCTATCTAAACTCAATAATTACAAACAATTATGCCGACGTAACATTGTAGTAATTGATGTTTTAATGTTATTAGAACGCTTTATAGCTCATATATTTTCAAGGTAACCACATACCAGAAATATTCCAGAGAAAACAAATCTTTTTAATTAAATACTATCAATCAAAAATATGTATAAATTAAATATCTCTGTTACAACGGCCCAGAAATATGTATAAATTAAATATCTCTGTTACAACGGCCCGACTGAATTCTAAAAATTGTCGTGGAAAAAAAGATTATAAAATTGACAATTTCTTCATGAAGCGTATGTCACAACATTTTTAATTTTTTCAGAGTGTTTCCCTGAGTTTTGATTTCGAGAAAAACTCAGGGTGGCTACACTCTGAAAATGTAAAAGCTTTTTTTTAAAAATAGAATATGTTTTATTACTTTTGTTATAACTCATTGCACATATTGACGTTGATAAGAAAGTGTGTATCACGTTTTAAAAAAAATGCAGAATTGACCACTTTAACCAGAGGAAATTTTATAACGTGTAAAACAGTACGGCGTATCGTATCTATACAATAAACGATAGCTGAGATTGAGATAACACTTGCGGCATACTACACAGGCGTACCTTACAAAATCTCGTTTTGTTAAAAGTTAAAAAAAAAAAAAAAAAAAAAAAAAAAAAAAAAAGCGTATGGTACGTATTTGGTGTGATCTTTGATATATTGACTTAATGGAACCGTGGTGGTTCAGGGGATAGAGTGTTCGCCTCCTAATGAGGTGAACCGGGTTCGAATCCCAGCGGTTGCTGGTCGATAGCCGGGCACAGTGCTGACGAAAAATATTTTCAGTCGTAGACGAATCATGGGTTAGAGTTTCCTTTCCGGCAGGCTAACCATGGGAGGCATTCGTGGTTTTCTTCTCCATGTAACGCAAATGCGGGTTATTTCCCTCAAAAAGTCCTCCACGAAGGCAAATTTCTCCCAATACTTGATTCAGTAGTTCCCTTGTCTTCTGGATTGGGTTCAAAATTACAAGGCTATGGATTTGAATATTGGTAGTAATAATCTCAAAATTGTGTCGACTGTTCAACGACGGTTATAAAATAAAATTAAATATTGACTTAATAGAACTGTCTTCTAGCTTTCTGCGAATGTAAGTAAAACAATGATCAAACGCTTCTCACCAAATCTCGATTGGTTAAAAGTAGAAAAAAAAAGAAAAAGAAATACGCCTCTTCAATTTGTCAGCAAAGAGGCATATTACAAAAATAGTGCGTTAATTTTGAATTTTAAGATACTTACGGTATTTCCTAAATTATTAAATCCAGCTCGTTGTTTTTCGTCTTCTTTATTCGACAAAGATGCATTATGATCGGAATTCTAAAGAGAAAATAAAAATGAATAAAATAAAACAAAGCAAATAAAAAATTTTTTTATAGTTTCAGCTTGCTTTTTTCCCCAGATTGTCTAAGTTTATTTATTTACATTAAAATTTTTTTTTACAGCGCAACAAAAAATAATTACAACACTAATTATTATAAAGCAAGACACTACAGTTTTTGCCACTTGTTTAAAACCATGGACGGGAAAAATGAAAAGTGTGGCCTCACAGAAACTTGAATGTTCATTTTGCTTGAACTGAGCACTTTACCATCTTTTTTATTAGTATATAAATATTGTTATCACCTCGCCAAAATCAAGAATCTACGAATTCAGCAGTTTCGCTTAGGTGCATTTTGATTTATCTCTTAAACCACTGTACTATGCCAAAGTTAGAAATGTGACTATCACACCTAAGTAGTCCAGATTCATGGGCTCCATTTACGGGGGGGGGGGAGCGTTGTATGACCCCTTCAATAATTAGAAATCTCGAAAAGTTCCCCTCATTATTTCAGACAAAGAAAATTTTCGTGAAGTCATGGTTAATAATTGATGGAACTTTATGGTTAATAATTCACGAAAATTTTCTTTGTCTGAAATACTGGGGGGAACTTTTCGAGATTAAAAAGGTGAAAATTCTTAAAGTTGAAATTTTCATTTTGTTAATTGAAGTTAATTGAATAATTAATAAGTCTTAATTGATTGAAATTAATTGAATAATTAATAATTCTTAATTGATTGAAATTAATTGAATAATTAAAAATTCTTAATTGATTGAAATTAATTCAATAATTAAAAATTCTTAATTGATTGAAATTAATTGAATAATTACAAATTCTTAATTGATTGAAATTAATTGAATAATTAAAAATTATTAAATTTATTGAATATTTAATAATTCTGAAATTAATTGAATAATTAATAATTCTGAATAATTAATAGCTCTAAATTGAAATTAAAGTTGAAGGAATTCTAATTTAAATTCCTTAAAGTTGAAAATAAGAAAGAAGAAAATAAATTTTTTGCAAACATTTAAGAATATTTTTTTCTTATGTGTGAAATTTAGAAAACTATTCTGCCGTGCAATAGAAAAATAACGTAAGAGATAAAAAATTCAAAATTTAGATTTTTATATTTGGCATTTTTGTATAATAAGCTATTCACACACAAAAAAAAAATTTTTTTTTAATATGCATTTTGCTTTAACAGTTTTTTAAAATTTAATTTTAGAGCTCATAGCACTGCAAAAAGGTGTAAGCCACCTTTCTCGAATTCTAAATCGTGAGGCACCTACATTGTTTTTTCATGTGCACAGCAGTTATTCTGTAACTTAATTTCGTCCTCCTCAAAAATTGGGTCCTGCGACGCACAGGTTTAGAATCGTGCAAATTCTTTTATTTCGTACAAAGAATAGTAAATAGAATAATAAACCTTTTAATACTTTTATACGTTTAGTTCAAAAATAGCTTTTTGTTCATTCATAATTTTGGCTGGCGATATACACTGGTGTTCAAAATTAAGAAAATATTCAGATGTGGTTGATTATCAAGAAGTCAGATGCGATGGAAATTTGGTATAAACATAGGTTGATATAATACAAATAAAGTAACCATTCAATAGATATAATAAAAATATATGATCGTAAGTAAGTACTCACCGGAAACGGAAAGTATGAAACAGTGTTTTCAGAATTGAGAAAAAAAAAAAATAAATAAAAACGGATTAATAGGAGGCAAGACCCCTTTTACGGTATACAAGATTACGCGATAATTTCATACTGAAAATGAAACGTTTCCGAAGTTCCTGTTAGCGAGCACACACAGAATGGTAATACAAAAAAAAAGAAAAAAAATCATGCACAATTAAGCATTAAACTTGCATAAGAAAGGATTTACCGCTCACAGTGACCACAGAATTGAATAAATAAATATAAAATAAATTTTAGGTATTGTCCTTTCTCTAACATTTATACAGGCTAACACTGTCATTTCATGCTGGAAATAGACAACTAGTCAACTTTTCATTTTTCGACTTAGATAGGTTAACTGTTAACCGAGCTTAAAGCCAAAATGTAAATATTTGCCTCATAGCGGCCTCATCTTTGCTCTGAAAATAAACAAAAACCATGTAAGAAGCTTGCGCAGAGGTTTTCGCCTACCTGCTCAAAGTAAAGCTCGTTACGCAATAGAAACAGTTGAATCTCTTATCTTGCTTTTTCTATCTAAATGTTTGCCTCAACTAAGGTTCGTATTCGAAGTCAAGAAAGATCTAACCGGTTCTGTTAAGTGATGAGTCCGGCTTGTTTCTTTATGAGAGATGTTGAAGCAATCTTCATATTAAATTATACACAAATTTAATTGATCACATTTGAACGTTTTTGAGTTAAATATTTATTGGTTTGATTGAATTTTTATATTAATAAATAGGTTACTAATGTGTCGTTTTTTTATTCATAAGCTTACAAACTAACTTTGTTTATTTAAGATTAAAAATTTAATTAAAACGATGTGCAAATCAGTATAATGTTTGTAAAAGCTTCCTAGTTCATGAATATTCACTAAACATCCTCGTTGTAATTTAAGATGTTTATATCTGTGCATGTGTGTGACATATTAATTTCTTATCTAATAAAGAGTTTGCACATTTTCAATGTATTTTGTACAATTATATTATTTTAAAATTTATTTCTTCAATTTTGAAAATTGTAATTAAGTACATTCAACTTCACCTGTTTAAACGGTAGATTTTCTTTTGATATTTAAAGTGAGTGTAAGGCCAAGATGGGCTGGTCGGTAGGGTTCTGGTCCCATGTCCGATAGTTCGTGGGTTCGAACCCTGCCGGCCGAAGACTCCCCGTGTAGCAAATGGTGACTGATGCACGTTAAATCTGTCTAATCGCAAAGTCCCCCATGTTCCCATAACAAATCAATACCTCAGGGGGTACTGAATTGGAGATTGATCGTTCTCTGATTCAGGTCAAAATTACGATCTGTGGATGAATGAATGGATGTATAAATGGGTCCACCCAATAAACGGGCGTGACGTATGGGTGTAGTAGAAGTCGAATTCTTGGCCATAGATCGCACCCTTCTGCCTTAACAGGCATACGTCAACAGCAAGTGATAATAAATTTTATGATGTACAAGTTTATTTTTGATTTAATAAATTTGATTTACAATGATTTTAACCACCACTATACGAAATAAGTTTTATCATCAAAGCGAATCAAATAATGAGAATAATAAAAGATGAAGCTAATTAACCTTGATAATTATCATAAATTTCAACACCAGTGTATAATAAGCATGCGTACAGTATCATTTAGTTTTGATTTAATTTAAAGAAATATATATATAGTGAAGCTGAAAATTCAAAACCAATGAAATTCAACTGGTATTTTTTCCAACATAAAAATAATTCATAAAAATAATAATGATAGAATGGAAAAACCATAAATAGTCTAAAAAATAATACTTACATTAGAACTTCTATCGTTACGATATCCGAAATTGATTTTTGTCAGTTCAGTTTTTAAGAATGCGACTGGGCATTTTTTTCGAGAATAAGTATTAATCACATCCAATGGAAGATTGTTCCACATTTTGATATCCCAGACAAATTTACTTTATCCTTTAAAAGCTTGTAATATAGATATTTTGTGATGAAATCATTAAAATTTCAACTTTATAAAAAGTTAAAATCTTCATTTTTCCATCAGAACATTGTGGGATACTCCTATGAATGTCGTTCGCCTGATGAAACTGAAGACTTTGATAAATTTAATTATTTAGCAATCAGAATTGCAAAAGATTTCATCAAATATAATTTCTTTAAAAGAAAGCTGCAAATTAAATACATATGTACATAAAATAACGAGATAAATGTTTTCTACATAATTAATCATTTATAGAGAGGTATGCGGACAATGGGCAATGTCTTGCAGACATTAATCTTGTTTTATTTATGAACTATAGCGGCGTGTCAAACAAGATATATTTTCTTTTTGAATAGGATTGTTTAAGTGATGTAACGTATAATACTTCTACATTAAGGTACATTTTTATTGAATAAAATGTAAGCATTAAACTCTTTCAGTCATATGAGGAAATAGAATGTGTAAAATATAATCTTGATATCGAGCGAAACTTTTTCTAAAATTGATTTTTAGGAGCTATATTAAATATATTAATTTATACTTAGATCACGTGTATAGTGTCTAATTAATTTTTTCAAAACAAATTATTGCAAACAACATAATTGAGTAAAAAAAATTAGCGAGCAATACATGTTAACAAAAAACTTTTGACAACCCAAATCTGACAGATATTTATTTATTTTTTTTTTTAATTTTTTGAAAAATTCAATAAAATTTTTTTTTCTGTTTATGCACTTTTAGAATATTAGCTAAATACAGGTTCACGACTTAAAAGTGTCCTTTAATGTTATTTGTTTCACTTTCTGCTTTTTATTTTTCTGGTTATTTTTTAATTATTTGTCAGAGTTTCTAGGATGATTTACTTTTGTTACTTTGCGTGTGTATTGCCGAACCATATTTACGAATCATATTTATGTTTTTTTACAATTTTTTCTTCAGGGGGGGGGGCGAGGATGCTTACAAAAGTTTTCGTAATGTTTCAATGTTTTTTTTTTAAAAAACAAATCTGATTCTTTTTATTTACTATAATATGTTTTTTTTTTTTTTTTTTTTTTACAGCGATGGGCTTAGGGCAGTGTTTCCCGAACTTATGACTTTTGTGTACCCTTTCTAAATTTTTCGTAACGCTCTGTACCACCAATAAAAAAATTAATGTTATTTTTACTATAAAAAATTGCACGGAAGTAATAAATCACAACTGGCTGTTGACACCACTCATTATTAACTGTTACTCTGCAAACAATAGCCAATAGAAAAATACGTAATCGTAAATTTTCATGGCTAGCTTTGTTTTTAAATAAAACTTTTTGAAATTTTCGTTTGTTGCAAGATATTTCACATAAGAACACGTCCCCCCGCCAAACTGTTCCCGTACCCCTGGGGGTACGCGTACCACATTTTGAGAAACACTGGCTTAGGGGATAGAGCGTTCGCCTTCCAATGAGGCGAACCGGGTTCGAATCCCAGTCGATACGAATTCCGCATCCACAATGCTGACGTAAGATATCCTCAGTGGTAGACTGATCATGGGTTAGAGTCCCCTTGTTGTCAGGCTAACCGTGGGAGGTTCTCGTGGTCTTCCTCTCCATGTAACGCAAATCCGAGTTAGCTCCATCAAAAAATCCTCCACGAAAGCAAATTTCTCCCAATACTCGATTCAGGAGTTCCCTTGTCTTCTGGATCGGGTTCATAAACCCATAAAATTGGGTCGGCTGTTCAACGACGGTTGTAAAATAAAATAAAAATATTTTTTGAAGGAAAATAAATATAAGTGGAATTTTGAAATATCTAAAAATGACATAGTTGAGGAATACGAGAAAAAAAAATTTCGGTCCTGCTTAGGTTTTGAACATTCAGAGCACTACACACACATCTTTTTTTTTTTTTTTTTTTTTTTTTTTTTTTTTTTTTTTTTTTTTGTACCGGAACTGTTATAATCTTCCTCATTTTGGGGAAGATTTTATTTTTAATGTTTTATTTCTACATTCATACTGGGTTCTTGTTTTAACAAAGTTAGTCTAAAATGGGTTTTGACTTCCACTGCATTTAAATAGTTTAAACAAAGCAGCTCTGCTAGTTATCATATTGTGTTGTAAGTAAGGGAAAGTGGGGTAATACCAGGTAGCAGAGATTTGAAAGCCTGTTGTAGTTAAATTGTTCGACCTATAAACTGTCAGATTTAATCGAGATATTCATTGTTTAGTTGCGTAAAAATATATCATTCCTGAAAAATCATTCTATTCCTTTGCTTATAAATTATTTTTTTTCTAGAAAAGACAAATCCCCCGGTTTTACCCCACTAGTGAGGTAAAACTTGGTACACTATGGGAATTTTTATTTTATTTATTCTGTTTTGTTAATTGAAATTATTTTTTTTAGAAAATAAATGTTTTAGTTAATTCTTTTCTCTTTCTTTTCATGATTACTGGCTAATGAGTGTTAAATGTTTCGAGAAGAAAATTCTGGTAATGAACACTTCGTAATTTTAAAAGAAAATTTTGTTACGTAATTCCCTCCCACGAAAGACTTTCATCAAATACTTCTTCGTTGTTAGGTAGCTGAGAAGAATTTAATTAAATATTTTGATTTTTTCCATTCGATACAAGATTCTTTCCCATGTTGCTAAGTTGCAAACTTGTTTGAGAGAAATGTTCGTATAACATTGAAATTTTTTTTATACGCGTACTCTGTTCCGAAGGGAGTTTGCTGAAGAAGTTGTGATTAAGAGATAGCTCTTTTGTATAAATAAAACTAAATTACCTGCATTTTTATACAAAAAAATGTTCAAGGCAAATATTTCTATAAACATGGAAAATGAAGTAAAAAATTTTCCCATTACCGTCCTCCTATACTAGAAAGTTTAATTTAAACACTAAATCTTGTAAGTTGACCATCTGCCTACGTTTACTTCTCTATTATCAAGAACAGATAAATAAATAAAATTAAACTACTATCAAGCACCGAATTTATCCTTTTTAATAAAAGAAAGCCAGACTTTTACCTGACCAACTGGCTTATCTCGTATGTTGACAGTTGAAGTTAGTCAACTTTGTCTTGAAATATTACAAGCGTAAAAGTTTTGTAAAAACGCAGCTGCCAGCTAAATTTTAGAAATTTTTAGCTGCTTTCAAAAAAGTTAATCATCAGTTATTTTTTTCTTCCTGATCATAGCCATCCAAATAATAAGCGGAGTTATCGCATTAACAACAAGCTGAAATCTGTTATGAAAAACCGTATTTATCCTTTATAATAAAAAGCCAAATTTTTACCTGACCAATTGTCTATCTCGTATGTAAACAGCTGAAGTAAGTCAACTTTGTCTAGAAGTATTTAAAAACGTCCTGCAGTGGACTGATCGTTAAGACACGGTTCCCAGCAGATCACCGAAGTCAAGCATCACTGGCTGCGGTCAGTGTGCGGGTGGGTGACCACTTGGATCAGTCTGCGTAGGGACCGAGAGCGTGCGGTATTGGTCCTCGTTAAACTGTTCTACCGTAAAGTGCTCGGCTTCATGTGCAGGTTGTCGGGCTACCGAAGCGGGGGTGCCATCCCCTCTGCGGAGGATCAAAATTATGATGGCATGTCTTCGGATCATCCTCAGGGATGTTTCCCAGACCGTCGCCAATAGCCCATTGTGCAGCTCTAGTGCGACGTAAATGAACTACAACAACAAGTATTAAAAACATAGTAATTTTGTAAAAACATAACTGATTGTTAAATTTAGGAAATTTTCAGCGGCTTTCAGAAATGTAAAACCTCGCCCCCCCCCCTCTCTTGTTCGTAGTATTCTGCTTAAGCAATAAGCTAAAAAAGGTGAAATTAAAGAAGAAATTTTTTTTTTCTTCCCTGAACATATAAACGGTAAAAAGATTGAGTTAGCAGCTTTTGTTACAAATAAATTATGCTTTTAGTCATGTTACACATCTTCATCTGCTTTATCTTTTCAACTGATAAAGAGCTTTTGACTTATGGGGAGTTTTTGTTTGCAGTTGTTGACTTAAAATGCTCAAGTGTCTGCTACTCTGTGTAACTTTCATGTAAATGTTTATTTTCAATTGAAGATATTATATTGAAAAGTATTCTCACATTACATATCTTGTTTACCACCTTAATCTATATTCAGGGGTCAGTGGACCCTGTAGTTTGAATGGGCCCCATCTAACCGGGTTTAGAGTGAAAAATAATATTTGATCCTTGTCATGAAAACGGTAGGTGCTTGTCTTGGCGAATATAGAAGAAAAGTAATTTTTCTTTTGATAAATAAAAGGTACTGCAAAGAAAAATGTTTTTATTTTGAAGGAAAAAAAAACAATTATTAAAAAAAAGAAATGGGTTTAAAACAAAAACTACTAAAGCAAAATTCAAGCTTTTAAAATAGCCTGAAATTAGAACATCAAAGCATAAACTTTCTCAAACAACGTTTCTCTGCTATAATTTTAATAAAATGTTATATATATATATTTATTTTTTAATTTTTTTTGTCAAAAATTCAATATTTTAATTTCTTAACATTTTAAACTATGATAAATAAAATTATTTCTTAAATTGTACATTCTCTTTCAAAATATATTTCCATATTGAATTTAAAGTAATACTATCGCAGCATTTTTATGTATAAATCAGCTAAAGTTGTTTTGAGTAGATCTGAAGAATTACTTTTAAACTTCATGATAACTTAGTTTTAAACACACCTTTTTGAAACCAGCGTTAAAACTTATCACTTTTTTCTGAGTCAGGTCACGTTTTATTAAATTTCATATGAGGTGAACCGAGTTCGTAATCCAAGCGATGGCTGGTCGATGCGAATTCGACTTCCGGTTTGCACCGACCACAGTGCTGACGTGAAATATCCTCAGTGGTAGACGGATCATGGGTTAGAGTCCCCTTGCCGTCAGGCTAACCGTGGGAGGTTCTCGTGGTCTTCCTCTCCATGCAACGCAAATGAGGGTTAGTTCCATCAGAAAGTCCTCCCCGAAGGCAAACTTTTCCCAATACTTGATCTAGGAGTTCCCTCGTCTTCTGGATTGGGTTCAAAATTAAAAGGCTACACAGTTGAACATTGGTAGTCGTAAAGCCGAAAATTGGGTAGGCTGTTCAACGACGGTTATAAAATAAAATATTTATGGGAACCTCTGTTATATATAACGGTTTTAAACTTGTTCATTTCGACAAATGTGATTAAAAAACCTGTAGCTTGGCGAGAGAAACCGATCGCGGTTTTTAAATTAGCAACGAGGAATTATTCAAAATCCGTTAAATAAATAAAAAACTCATGCAAAAAAAATTAATTTGTTCCCCAGTGTAATCTATATTTAAAATAATTGTTACAAATTCATTTAAGTCATATTATATCAACATAAATGCTTCTCTAAATAATTTTTATAAGGATAAAAATATCTCTTTTAAATCTATCGGACATAACTTTTAACTAACCAGAGTCGAAGTCTAGTAAATCTTTTCGACGACTCTGATTCCTGCAAAAATCTCCAACTTCGCAGACTTCTGTTTATTCACACAAACTTTATTAAAATTTATATTTAAAGTGATACTCATATTTCATAAGGAATTAAAGTAATATTCCTATTTAAATTCATATTTAAAATTTTAAACACGATCGATATCGTAGTGCTTTCTTTCTAAACAGCAAGTATATCAAGAGTTGCAAAGGCTGGAAAAACCCCGGTTTGTGCCGAGAAATAAGCCGTTTTTTTTATTTATTAATTTTTTTTAAAGGAAATTTTAAAAATTCCTTGCTCAATCCCTATAGTTTAAATTAACTAATAGATGCCTTTATTACAGTGTAAGAAGCAGGAGCCTTTCGAAAGAAACTCAGCTATAGGCCGAAAATACAGAAACACCGATCATGGTGGATCAGTTGTTGTTGTTACTTTACGTCGCACTAGAGCTGCACAATGGGCTATTGGCGACGGTCTGGGAAACATCCCGAAGGATGATCCGAAGACATGCCATCACAATTTTGATCCTCTGCGAAAGGTGATCAGTGGATTATTTTTTTGTAATTATGATTAATGTTCACACCATCAATGAAAATGTAGTGGTCTGATTGGGCCATCTAGGTATTCATTAAATGGTTCAAAAACTTAATATGATAGACAAACTTGAGAAAAAAAATCGAACTTTGCAATTAGAAAATTCATGTTATGGTATACATCAAGGATTAATTGCCATAAAACTAATAAGATTCATTACCCCATAATGATTGAAGATTAGAATTTATTAAAATTAAGTGAAAAAAAGCTAAAATAATGCTAGTAAATAGATTCAACCAAATAAGTAAATAAATGAGGAAAACAGCGAAAGTAAGAGCAAACAAAATATTAAATTAACTATTAATTGTCTACAAATTATAAAATTTTATATAATGTCAATTCTAATAGAACAAAAAATATTACTTTATTAATAAGCAATAATATTGTCTGTACATGAATGCAAAGCACAGCACAACATGTATGTTTTAATTTTTTTGTTCCAGACACTTTTAATTATTCCATTTAAATACCACGCGTAGAACAATAAAATTAGTATTTAATGCATGGAATTCGATGCAAAAAAAGCTATTTTTCGTTACTATTTTGTAAATTGTTAATATATTTCAAGGCAACAAATTTGTCGCCCATGTGTATGATTTTAACTACATTTCTAGAACATTTGGCGAAAATTGTCGCCATACTAGCATGAAACGATGTTCTAAAGCATTTGCAAAAAGCTTAAATTTAGTAGGTTTTGAAATACGAAAACATGTTTAGTTATTTTTTTAAGATATCTTAATTCAACAATTTATTAAAATGTGAAATTTTAAAAACAGTTCCATGCTTCTTTTTTTAATATTATGATCTATTTTTAGCTGATATTTTTTTAAAAAATTATTTTAAAAAAAATGATTTTCAGTAATTTTTTAAAGAAGAAATTTCTTAAATAAAAAAATATTCAATTTAAAATTGACTTTTAATGAAGTATTTTATGTTTATTTTCGTTAAATATTCAGAAAAGTAAAAAATTGAAAATAATTTTAATTAATGTTACGCTGATTAAGCTGTTTATAGCTGTGTTGCTTATTTACGTTGCGTCTGTTATATTTCTTATATCAATTATGTTAATTCGAATCCCTTAATTTACAATGGAAAATTGCCGGCTTTCTTTAATTTTTAAAGTTCCCAGTATCCCCCAAATTCCGGGTTTCTTCCCCAAAATTTCCAGGTTTTCAAAAGCGGTAGATTTTTGCATCACTAAGTATATAGATCTTTATGTAATATAACGCAACATGTGACAGGGGGGTGGAGGGTATGATAATGTGTGACACTTTGCCAGAGAGGATAGTAGGACAAATGGAAAGAAGTGTGTTATATATGAAGGGCCCCTAAAATAGCACGTTAAAAAAGTAAAAAAAAATATCTACAAACACGAATTAGAATTTAAAGAAAAAAAATTATCCATTACGAAAGCTTCCAATTAATACTAAGGTTTTTGGTAAAAAATATCCGTTTTACCTTGTGTCTAAATTCCGCAATCGTGGCTGCCAAAAATGCCGACTGCTAATAAATGACTTAAAATGCTCTCATTTAACTAAAATTAGTTTAAAAAATGTAGATGTATTCAGAAATATTTTTAAAGAAATGATTCTATTAAAAGTATTGCATTATTTTATCTATGTTATTCAAAAAAAAAAAGAACTAATTTTATCATTAAATATTTAATGATAAAATCAAATCTTTTTGAATAACATGGATAAAATAATGCAATATTTTCAATAGAATCATTTCGTTCAGCGGAATCTAGACACAAGGTAAAACTAATTATATTTACCAAAAGCCCTAATGATTATTATAGTATTAATTGGGAGCATTCGATTTGGATCCTTTTTCCAAATTTTACTTCGTGTTTGTAAAATTTTTTATTTTTTTTAAAACTTTCTTAAAGTGCTATTTTAGGGACCGTTCATATATGATAACACACTTTTTTCCATTCTTCTGGTGTCTTACCTGACAAAGTGTTACACTTTATCACATCCTCTACTCCCTTGTACACTAATTTATTTTATATGCAAATTATATATTTATTACTATTTAATATACTATTCTTTTTCATAACATTTATGCAAAATAATTATCCTCATTCTATTTGAATAATATGCACCCCATTGAATTTAGGTTTTTAATGTTTTGTCTATTTCAACTATCTGATTTTAACTTATTTATTTTATATAACAATTATTATAACAATTTGTTGAGTTAAAGGTGCATTTTGAATCTTTTAACTTTATGTACTTTCAGTACATATTAATTTCAGATATCTAAATATATATGCTTACATGTAAAATCTCAAATCATCATGTGTAAAATTTTTTGGTTTTTCAGCAAATGCTACGGGGGGGAGGGGGGTTCACCGAGCACCTCGATTTGGCATGTACTTGATAGAACCTGCATCTCCTCTCCTGAGGGATTTCTTTCGGCGACGATACCTAAACTTGTACCGGAATATCCTATTTTAGAGTAGGACTGGGAAATTATATCTTATATACCCCATTGTTCATATTTTATATCAATATTATTAATTTCTTTAAATATCATTTATATTTTAAGATATGAATACGAACTTCAAATGCTTTTAAAAATTTAACTTAATTCAAATTTTAATGATCTTTTTATTATATTTAAAAAATAAGGTTTTCTTTGCCAATACTTACTGACAGAAATTTTACAGCGAATTAAACCATAAGATCCAATAAATTTGCTGAAACCTTAAAAAGGTGCTAAGTGGAACTATATTGTGGTTCTTGAACTCGATCGAAAGATACTAGGGTACTATTTAAGAGGTACCGTGGTCAAAATAACACCTTATTATGGTTGAAGTGAATTTACACTGTATTATGGTTCAACGCTGAACCAATTTTTGCGAGTGTAGTGCTTTTTCTATTTTATTAAAAGATACCAGTTTGAAAGTAAAATGCTATAATTTTAATTTTTAAAGGGACAAAAAACTATATTTATGTGCCAATTTAGAGTTGCTACAAACTATCAAAGAAGCTTTCTTGTACTAAATTCTTCGTAAGTAAAATTGATCAGCAGAGCCCTCCATTGTTTAAAAAACAATGGAGGGCTCAGCTGATCAATATACCAATATATTCTAAAATTTAACTATGTTCTGAATCAAGTGACAGCTATATTGGATGAGCTCTAAACATATGCTTTTGAGACGAAAAATCTGCAGATGAGAAATGTTGATAAAAGAAATATTAATAATATAGGAATTCTCAATATATGTAAATAAGGAAGATGTATAAGAAATATATGTTTTACATATGTGTATGTCTTCGTAAGTATACCAATATATTCCAAAATTTAATTATGTTCTGAATCAAGTGACAACTATTTTGGATTAGCTCTAAATATATGTCTGTTGATACTTCTGAGACGAATAATCTGCAGATGAAAAAGAAAGTATGTTGATAGAAGAAATAATAATATAAGAATTCTCACAACATGTCAATAAGGAAGAGGCATAAGAAGCATGTTTTACATATAACTCTGTATCTTATTTAACATTAGAACATTTGTTTACACTTACCGATGTCACACTTGAAACTCTTGGGCTGGTAACTGAACTACTGGAATATGGAATTCGGGATGGCACATATCCTGAAGAATAATTTCCTGGAGAATAATTTCCTGATGAATAAGTTCCCGACGAATAATTTCCAGACGAATAATTTCCCGAAGAATAATTTCTAGATGAATAATTTCCGGTTCTTGACGAATAAGAACGCACATTCATTTTGGAAAATTGTATTTTAAAAGAAAATATTGATGGATACTAACAACAAACTATTCACGTCATTTCTGGAAGGCATTACTTGTATTCTGTTGTTGGTAAAACTAGGGCCCGGCAGATATGATTATAAGAGTATAAATTCAAAATGCAAGGAGTCATCATTAAAATTTTTGAGATTCAAACTCATAAACTAGTAATTTTATAGAGAAATATTTTCAAGCATTATCGGGAAATCCGTATGAATTGTTTCTCTCAACGCAGCAAAAGGTAGAGAGGTTATTTTGGAAACTTTCTTCAAGGATTTCTAAAAATAAATGCTCTGCTTTTCGACATCGAATGAAAATTATCAAAGCTCTTTTAAGGCCACTCTGTCTGTGCGACTCACTTCAATCGTAATAGTGCTCTTAAATCTATCATTTTTTCTTTTCTTCTTCTTTTCATCGTAATTCAAATCGATAATTTTATAACCTCCACTTAGTTTGCGTAACTTCGCATTAACCCTTTGAGGTAGAATTTTTTGCTAAACATGTTTTTTATGGTTGTATGCATTGAAGTCAAGATACTTGAAAAATATTATATCTAGCATTGTAGTAATGTATGGTTGTAAAATGCAGCAAGAAACACCGGTGTCTTTTTCTGCGTTAAATGCAAAATCTTCGAAACACGGTTTACCTCCAAACAAAAATTTATCAAATTTGCAGTTATATTTAGAACTAAGAGAAACAGTTATACATCATTGAAATTTCTTTAATTTACAAAATCAATTATTGATAAATTTTTAAATATCAATGAACAATATTTTTTTCAAACTACTTTTTTTTGGATTCTCAATATTTTAGTACAAGTATAGGTCTTTTAATCTAGCAGATTTTTTTAGTTACTATTAGACTGTTTTTTATAAATAAAAAAATCCAAAATATATTTTTGTTTATAATGAGAGAGTCGGGAAAAAGATATATAAAAGGAACACTGCTGTCCAAACTCCGTCAAAGCGTGAAAAAGACTTTCGTCTTGAAACAGAATTTCGCTGAAACAAAAAGCTGCTATTTTTTTTTATTTACTTTTAATTAGTTTTATTTAATTTTGTACCAGCAGTCTGAAAAAAATATTTACTATTTACTCTAATCGATAATTTTCTTCTTCTTTGACGCATGCAAAATATAAGAACAAAATAAGAATTTTTATCGCCCAATAAAAATTAGAAATAAAATGCAATAGCTATCTATCTATACTATTTGCAATTTAATATTAAATGATTTTTTCAGCTTCGGAAAAATGTCTTTATGTTTTGTTTTAGTTTAGTGATATTTGAAACATCTGAAAACTAGCTTTCGTCAATAAAAAAAAAAAAACAAAACAGAATCTAGGATAAAAATAGATAAAATTTAAATAAATAAAAGACATGATGCCAGGATTAACTGATGAATTAACTACCAGGCGTTTAATAAGGCAGAAAGTAGTGCTTCTCTAATCCCACTTAACAGTTTTCCGATATCAATTTAAATATTTTGAGCTAAAGATTTGAAGGCATTCAACTGGGTGAAAATCGATACACAAAAATCCTTTTATAAGTAATGTAGAAAGATATCAATTAACATTTTAAACTATATATATAATAATTTTTTAATTAAAATTTTTTTTCAAGAATTTGTTAATTAATTATTTCTGTATACACCAGGAATTATTTTTAAATTGGAAATAAATTGTCTAAAGTAGTTTTTACATAAATACGCTATATTTATGATATGGATATATATATATACACATACATACTAAATATCATAAAAGATTGCCGCATAAAAAGAGTATACATTTTAAAAACATTAGTTACGAAATAAGAAAAAGCCTTTTTTTTACTATAAAAAAACATTGAAAATTCTGAGTAATAATGCTTTTATGTTCCTTGAAAAAAAAAGGTCAAATTGGCCTTGTTGTAAATCAATTTCTAGCTAAAGGTAGAGCGTGATTTACCCTAGATATTTATCATGAAAAAATGAACTCAAATTTAGAATTTAAAAGGTAACTAAAACGAGAAACGATCTTCTAAACTTAATAAAAAAGTTTTGCAATTTTTTCGAAGGGTGAAGAGCTGTAGGTTATGGTTTCCTCAATGAGCACTAAACTAAGCATCTCCTCTCTCTTTTACATTAGCTAAGAATGACGTTTTTTTCATTAATTTGACACTACATTTCAAATACAAATACAACTCATACAAATATCAAGTGTGTGATTTTGTTGTTTAAATATTTTGAAAAATTAATTTTGTTCAACTGTTTTGCAAAAAAGTAGATTTTATTTATTTAAGAAAATCCTTTCTTCTCTCAAGGCATTGTTACTATACAAGGTATTCTGTAATTGCCATTCTTAATATATATTTTGAGACTTCTTGTCATAAAAGAAATTAAAAACCATACGCATTATTTGACTCAAATTAACACTTAAGCAAGGAAAAAAAGAAAGACATCAAGATTTGTTGAATCACTTGTGAGATGGAGGATTGAAAATTATCAAAGCCAGTTTGATTGCCTGATGAAAGTAGGAAGTGTTTTTAATAATCACCTTTCAACATCTCTATTTTTGTAGCAAACATATTTTTATGAAGTTCACTTTTTTTACAGGGATGAGAGTAGTCAGAACGTAAAAAAGAGGAAATCCTAGAATATATATATATATACGAAAATTTGACAAAAAAGTGCGATTTTCAAACTTGCAAACCATGTGATTATAAATCCCGATGTGAGGCTTTTAAATCACGTGAATATGAAACTCTACGAAATACGAAAATCGATGTTTGATAATTAAATCGAGATTTCAAAAATACATAAATACAAAACACGATATTGGATTTTTAAATCTCGTAAATACAAGTCATAATGTACGATATTTAAAAGCGTAAATGTCCCGCAGTGGACTGATCGTTAAGACACGGTTCCCAGCAGATCACCGAAGTCAAGCATCACTGGCTGCGGTCAGTGTGCGGGTGGGTGACCACTTGGATCAGTCTGCGTAGGGACCGAG
>NC_092214.1:59042877-59118993 GCF_043381705.1 Parasteatoda tepidariorum
TATATCAGAATTTTTGCAAGTTGCAATCGCGCAAACTGGCATTTCGATAATAGTTTTAAATTCTTGTAAATTCACTGCAAAAACTGAGGAAAGTCATTATAGAAAATAACCAATGTCTTAGAATATCTCGCAAAAAGAAATGATCCAATATTAGTTAGAGCTAGTAAGGCCAAACGCTCCGTTCTTGAAGTAAACGTGCGAGCTTTGCGCCAAAGTGACGTCACTAGAGTGACGTCGGAGGATCGGCGCGGCGAGAGATACTTCAAAGGAGTGAACCAGCCCTTCTATTCTCTTTAGCCCTGCTTATGCCTGTCTTTCTATATCTGAGAAATCGACTTTTAAGGTTTTTTGAGCAGGCTATGTTTTTGAGAGTGGCACTTTGACTGGTTTAATGTGTAGAGATAAAATTTGTAGTCTGATTTCATTTTAAAAGATGACAACGGACGGCTACATGGTGTTCATCTGGTCTACGAGTTTCTGCAAGGTGAACATATTAGCTGTATGGATTGGTCAGTCATGTCTCCAGACCTCAACTTTAAAGAATATGTCTCAGACGCTCTGGGGAGGGCATTGAAACATGCAGTCCTTCTCCAAAAACTATTTAGGGCCAGAAAACAGCTGAGCGAGTGGGAACAACTGTTGCAGGAACTTTTTATCTGCCTTATTTCCAGTATGAAATAACGTAATGAAACAGGCACTGACACATTTTTTTTTGTTCTATTATATGACTACTGTTTTATACTTCCAGACTCTGATGAAAATTACGCATGATTATGCGTGTATATTACAACTGTTTAAGGATTATTTTAATTGTATTTTATCAACATATGTTCATACCAAATTTTATTAAAATTTGCCCAGTAGCTCCTAAAATAATTAAGAAAATCTGATAATTTACATTTATTTCCAGAATCCTTATCATAAATGAAGTAATAAAGGATCAAGGTACTACAGGGGATGCAAAATAATATTTAAGGGAAGAAAAACAAAAATGTTTTCAAAATCTTGCGAATCACTATTAAGGTAGGTGGTATTAAAATACTAAAACTAATATAATTGCTGTTGGTAGCTTGAATTATCACCTTTTAATTTCTCTGTTTTCTTGTTTTAAATTCACCATCTTCATTAATGATTCAGCATGCTTGAATAATGTTTGTTTTGCTTAAATATTTATTCCAACTCCAAATGTGTGTANGATTTCGTAACTTAATTAATAGTTAGCACTAATTAATTAGCATATTTGAGGTCACCCCCCGGAACCATTAAGATTGACATTTAGTTCGTGAAAATCCGATCATTAGAACGAAAGTTATTCAGGGTGATATCTTTTTTTTGTTGCGGACTGTACATATTTATGACTTAAACAAGTATTCAAAAGCAATGAATAAGAGTGGTGATTATCAAGCATAGTATAAATTGAATTATTTCCAATTTTAAAAAACAATAATTTAGGGCAGAATTTTAAATCTTAGTGATCCTTATTAATGGTTTCCATAACTCTAATCATATTTCAATAGCTCACTGTGAAAAATCTTGCATAACTATTTCTTTATGATAGGTATTTTGATATGCTGTATTTTACTTAGAACAAAGACTAGGCACTTGGGACCAACCAACATGCATCACATCAATAATAGTGCCTTAAAAATGTTACTTTATTTCTATACCATAATTAATAATTGATCGTTTTTTTTTGTCCATGTAAGAATAGGCTTACTAAAATTAAATCAGGTAGAACTGACATACAATCAAAATTTGTACTCACAATATGACAATAAGTACCTCAATAGCAGATAGTTCATTTTGAGGTACTTTGATAAGCTGAGTTTTCATGTTTAAAATTGACATCGACCCGAATTTTATTGTGTACTGTGAAAAAGGTTATTTTTTTTCCAGAAATTTCTTCCCTTTTCTTGATTGCATTTTTAATTTTATTTCTTTGTAATATTGTTTTTAAAGTCATTTTTTTTTATTAATATTCAATAATGGAATGATTGAGAGAAATTTGAAAAAAAAAAAAAAACTTGACAAATGTTCAGTAAAGTAAATATACAGGATTGCCACTCCACAGAGAGAACAGGGAAAACCTCGAAAATACAGGGAATTTAAAACTCACCTAAGATAACAGGGAATTTTGATTTTTTCTTTACAAACTGGGAAAGTACAGGGAAATTTGTTTCCTACTTTTGTCTTTTAAAAAATTGTGACCACTCAAAGCGTAATTCTATTGGATATTTCAGCTATACTATACTTTTACATATTAAATTACATACTTTAAAATGATAGAAATATTTGTATATCCCATAATTCAAAAGTTTTTCTACTATTAGTAAATAAAATATTATAAATATTTACTAAATTTTTTTTTTTTACATGGATAAACGAAGTTTTTTACTGAGTGCGGAAATTTTTCGATTAGCTTATGACTTACTTTTCGATTAGCAGCTGTTTTTCCAGCAATTAAAACTAATAAATATAGCTAGCCCAATATAGCTAACACACTAGCACAGTGATTGTTGTTTCCTCTTATTATATTGTGCATAATATGTACAGGGAATTTTTTTTCCAGATTTCAGTGGCAACCCGATATAATGAATTATACATCAAAAATACAGCTTAATGACGTTTTGAAAATTTCTGATCATGTTGAAAATGAAATTCATACTAACTTAGGCTATGAACCTAAATTCAAATACATTTTCTTTATACCATAGTTGCAGTCTCTTTTTTTCTCCCTCTTAAGTACAAAATAAAGGTTGTAAGAGAAATAACTTGGGTACCATTCAAATTCATAGTTTTATCAAAACTATATACATTGGCTTTTAAATTCTGCCCAACTTATAATGATTTATTACTGAGAAATGTAGGGTATCTGCTACATTTTAGATTTTCAAATTCATGACTAATTCCAAGAATTTTTCATGACTTAATGAAGTTACTATTTTCTCTGCCAAAAACACAACAATAAATTAAAAAAAGCATCATAACAACATTAATTGAAATGATAGGTATAACCAAAACTGTTATACTCTGCATCCTCATATTTGTAGATTTCAAATTTAAAAAACAGGTTAAAGAAAGAGTTGAAGCAATAAAATAGTTGAATAAAATGCATAAGCAAATATTTTTTTTTTTTGCAGAATTATATTCTAAAGATACTTTTCTTGTTCATCGGAAAGGAAAGAAATACGCCTGATTTTTCTGTTCTCATTTCGGAATTTTAAAAAAATTGCCAATGACTAGCTTGCTTCAGCTAGAATTTTAAATTGATAAAATGAAAAAAAAAAAAATTCAACTTTGAAATCACAGAAGTTTAAAAGATGATTCGCTCTAAAAATTATGCTTTTTCTTTCATTTTTTTGAAAGAACACCATAATTTTTGAAGAAAATGATAAAAACATTTTATATTTTAATAAAATATGACTGTGAGTGGGGATTTCGTTACAAATTCAGAGCACCATGAAATTGGGGGTAGAGTAAATTTCATTTCAAAAATGAGATTTTTTTGGCGACCTACATTCATGACTTTTCATGAATTTTTTTAAAAAAATAGTTAAAATCATGACAAATTTTGTTCAATAATGAAAATCATGACTTTCCAGGTGCGCGGATACCCCGGAAATGTCTTGTTTATTTTATTTTATTCTAAAATAAAAAGATATTCTAAAAATCCCTTACTTACAGATTAGTTTTCTCAAATAAATAAATAAGAATTTATAATTCTTCTATAAATAAAAATGAATTCTTTTGTAATTAATACTAACAAATAAAATAGCAATAACGCATTCATCATTTCACTTTCAAGAAATTTTAAATAAAGCAGGGTGTTTTTTTTAAACACTTTTGTGGTTATAAAATGTTGCACAGCAACAGTGTGCGAGTTGGACAAAGTTTAAAAGATTAATCTACAATATTTCTTGAAGATATGAATACAGTTTTTTGATACATTATTTGACAACAGTTTTAAGTATTCAGACTGTATTAATTTGGAACTCAATGTTGAAAATTGTGCACTGGGAACTGAATTTCGAGAAAGCATTATAAAAATGTTTACACAATGTGGCTGTTTTCAGTAATTCAGAAGACAAAACTTTTTCTCTGATATTTTTATTTTCTTTCTTTATCAAAAAAGGTTTAAGTAACAATGTTTTTCTTTTCAAAATAGCAAATTAGAAAACAAAACAGTTTAATCAAATAAATATAAGGCATCATTTGCAAATCAAAAAATCATGCAAAATTAAAAAGAAAAAAAAATTACAGAGGACACCATTGTATAATATATTCCAATAACAGAGAAAACAATATAAATAAAAACTATGTATAATTATGAAGAAATAAATTGATTGAGGTAAAATGATTAAAATTAAATGAAAATTGTTTGTTGCCAAGTCAATTTAGATCCATAATTTATACAAGTAATATAAAACAAAATGCGAGTAACAACTTAAAACTGTACTATTAGAAAAGTGATTTAGTACAAGATAAAATATAACACAAATATAAAGATATAGTATCATTAAATACTTTTTTAATCTATGCATTAACAGATTAATGTATTAGAAGAAGAAAAAATTTAATGATTCCCAAATGATATAAATGGATGAAAATGAGTGGCATCAAAATGTAGTTAACGATAAGAAATTGTATATCACATTCGGTTAATAAATTATAGATGTATTATCACTTTTTAAATTTCTTTTTTGTTTTAGCTCCACCGTTTACATTGGAGTCAGTGTTACCTAACATAGTGTCAGATGTAGCATTCTGAGAATTATGGAAAGCTGAGAGACTTGGTGCACTAGGTGGTCTACAGTTAGTATTTTGTAAAATAAGATCATGTAATTGGACATATTTTTCTTCAATAGCATGCTTTTGCTGCAACAGATGGTTTTGCTTGGATTTCAATTTCATCCTTTCATCTTGTAGGTAATCAAGGTCTTGTTGCAAGTTATTAATTTGATCCATCTTACGTTTTCTACAGTTCTGTGCTGCAACCTAAAAATATTTAAATATTCAGTAATATTTCTTGTATTTCAAATATGGAGACACTATATTTTTCAAAACAAATTTTATAATAAAGAAAACAAAAATTAGCAGTATAGATAAAATTTCCGTTTTTGTTTAAAATTAACCTCCTTTTGCTTAAATTTAGTTTACATAAAAGTCAAAATCGAATTAGGCTATTTGAGCATTTTAATGAACATCATTTATGCATTTCTATTAACATAGGGTAAATGAGATTTTTTTCACTTTTAGTGATATTTATGTTTGTTTCCTGTACTGTGCAAAAACATACTTTCTTCCAATAAGCGTAACTCCAAGATACAAAGGGTAGCAGCAATTTTGAAAATAAGTTCTCTGTTATTAAGTCAGAATATTAGCTCTGGTCTCTTTAAGTTTTAACTTGTTTATTTCAACGTAATTTTGGTAAAAAAAAATTGTGCTTACCAGAAAATCTTTTCAGCTTATATATCTTATATAATTAGTTCAATGAGAAATAACTGCATATAAGGAACTTTTTAATGAATTTCTAGTATAAAATATTTTACATTATCTGAAATTATTCATTGTAAAAATCTAAACTTTAAGCAGAATAAGTTCAATATTTTTACTTCAGTTTTATTAAATTTGCATAATTTTAAAAAATGTCAAAATATTTATACTTTGCAATTCAATATATTTATATTAATAAATTATTTATAGATAAACTAATCTTATTAATAAGCGCAAAACATTTTGAATTCAAACAAGTTACTCCTGAATTTATGATGCATAATTTAAAGGGATCTCTAGCACATTACTAGATAAGTGCAAAACACCATTGTTGGAACCGATTCCTAAAGCACTAAAGGACACCCTATTTAATAATCCAATGATTAGAGCAGTGAGGAGAATTTTGAGAAGTACAGGTTAAACGAAGAACTTGTCATTTTTATTAAGGATACATCAAGAACAGAGTCTGTAATGAAACAGAAGTTACAAATGGTTGGTTTGTTGAGAGGTGTTTTTTAAGGCTATGAAAATTGGATTCAGCCATGGGTTTTAAATGGTCCTTGTCCAGTTGAGTTCCATTACTCCCTAATATATCACTATGACTTCAGTACTTAGTTTGATACATAGTGAACTTCGGAAAAAAAAAACAGCCAAACCAAAATTTTCAAGATTGGGGGGGGGGGATGTTTAGGTATCTTGTATTTGATTTCGTAATTCAAAATATGGCTGATACAAATTAATTAGCAGACTTAAAATTGCCATTGAAACTATTAAGGTTACACAGAACTCAAATTAAAAACTAGACCTTAAATGAAATATGATCTAATGTTTGGATTTTGACGTAACAACATCTAACTGTAATGGTTCCAGATATTAAATATAGTTATTAATCACCATAGATGACATTTAAGTTATAAAATTGCAAAAAATGTAATCAATGTTTTTTTAATAAATTTAAATTTTTTCTAACAACCTTGGATTTTGAACATTAAGAACAAGAGATAGAATTTATTCAGGAGAGTTATCGAAAGATTTACCAACAAGAGTAAATTTTACTTTTGGGAATTTTCCCCACTTCTATAATCTCTAAATGAGAAATACATAAAAATTAAAGGGCTGAAACTTCTAACAACTCTCTAGACTAAATTATTGGAATATTTTCTGGATTGTGGCTGTCTCTCATACTCTGAAGGGCAAGATTAAGCAAATGGAAGGAGTTTTATTTCAGGCATAAGCCTAAAAGAATTATTGTAATTGTGTATTTTAATTTCAACTCTATCAAAATTTGAACACCTGAGATAGATGATTAAGTTAAGGGATTCAAAAGGCTTATAAGTGGGACTGAGAAAATTATTTACTACCCATTTTGTTCTTTTTTTAAGTCATTTTCATAACAATTTAAATCTTATCTTCTTAAATAAAGTGTTTGAGGATAACTCACAAGTGAAATATCAAGCTTTCTGTGTCAAACTTATTAGAAATTTTGATGAAATTTAGTCCACAGATACTTATACTAGTAAAATTGAGTTTCACATTTAGCGTAAATAAATAAAAACTGCACTATTCATAAAGAAAGCACTTTAAGTCAATAACTTACTACTCTGCCAAAACTATATATAAAAATTTGGCCTCTGATGAAATGAGAAACTATTTTAAACACATATTTTGTACTTTTATTTATACAAACGGTTTTGCATCATTTGACATATGTAATGTAAAATACAAAGCTATCATTCAATTAAAATTTTAGACATTTTTATCTAAAATTTCATTTGGGCACAGTATTTTAAATTCTCTATTCACTTTTTCTTTCAAAACAATCAACAGTTTTTGAAAGATATTTAAATAAATAGTCGCCTGCTTTTAGATTGATAAATATTTTTGTTTTTATGCAATTAAAAATAAAGGAATTTTTCAGCGTCATTCAAGTCAGTCCTCAGTTTAAACTGTAATGAAAGGAAATTTTAAAAAAAAATCTAAAAAGTGAACTGAGAAACATATAGATTTTGATAACTTACTAAAAACCACAAGTCTTATTTTATTACCTTAAAGTTTTGAAGAAAAATTTATAGTTAAATTAAAGTTCTATTTCTCTAAATCTAATGAGGCACCCCTTTATTTTCTACCTTTTTTAAAGATATTGTCCTGTCTAATAATACTATATCATCTGAAGTGTGTTAAGTACAAAACTATCGAAAAAAACATGGATTAAAAATTTAACCAAGATAAGATAAATTTTCGAAGATGATATTTTCCATAGATAAATTTTCCAAGATGGCAAGGGTAGAGGCCTCTTAATAGACCTTGGGTATTGCTTAAGAAAGAGTGATACCTAAGTATTTGAAAATTGTTATAAGATTTAGGAAGTAGCACTTTGATAAATTAGATGACCAGAATTATATTCAACATATTCTCAACAGAAGAATTTTTGAAAATTAATAATTCAGAATTCAAATTGTTAATATTTAGGGCAAAAGGCTTTTCCATAGGAAAAGTGATACATTAATATTTTATGTGAAGTTTACCACTACATTAAAGACCAGATAATCAATTGCAAATTGACCCAGGTAATGTATACATTATACATATTTAATAAAAACAACATAGCAAAAAATCTATAAATGAAAAAATACTAATAAACAAACCTTATTTTTTCCTCGCCGACGAATATCTCTTATCAGAGTAATTTGAGCCTCTGTCAATTCATATTTTGAAAGTCTCTCATTGTATTCTTCAATGGCTAAATTAATTATATCAGAAATACTGATAGGGAGTTTGAGTTCCTTTGCCCTTTTTTCATCCTTGTTGCTAGAATCATCATCAGAATATGATCTTTGCTTGTCTCTTGTAATTGGTTTGTGACATAGATCATCATTGTTGAAGGGTATGTGGTAAGTATGATTATGCTGCAAGAAATTTGAACAGTTGTATCCATTTGCCTTAGGAACAGAGTAATCAAACTTTTTGTTGAAGTTCATTACACTACAAGAGATGGCACAAGCAGAGTTTTCAGATGGATCAGAATAGTACGACTTTAGAGTGAAATATTGTTGGTCATTGCAATTTCCTGCTTGCAATGAATTCATGCAGCTTCCATTTTGCTAAAACAAGGAAACATTTTTAAAGGTAAAACGTCAAGCAACTAATTTCAAACATTTGCATAAAGTAAAAAATATGTATTTTTATATACCATAATTTAAAATAAATTAAACTTGTATGAAATAATCTTTCCTTATTTATGCAGTCTATGCTCTTTAGTAAGTTTCCCTCATTTTAAGACAACCCATGTTTTAAGTCCCCTTAGCTGTTTCACAGATGCAATGTCATTTAAACATTCATAAAAATGTCAGAACTAAGCCACTCATTTCAATATAGTGACAGTTTCATTTTTATATTTCTGTGAAATATCACTTCAACCAATTTTAAGTAGTTTTGCACATCCATGGACAAAACCAGGGCTCGAAAAACCGCCCGTCCTCGGCAGTCAAAAATTCCCCGCGGACCATGAACTTCTCGAATCCTACGTCCGTGCGGACAGCCATTTTCCCGTTAATGTTCGAGATATATTTTCAATTTTTGTTATTAGAATTGATGTTTTCTCTGTCTGGGAGTACAGTTGAAAGGGGCTTTTCAGCAATGAACTTACAAAAAAACATATTACGTACTGGTCTTGAACACAAAGCGTTAAACGCAATTATGAACATCTACCTAAACGAAAAACCCCTTTCAGATTTTGGTGTGGAAACCTCTGTAAATCATTGGCTTGATTGTGGAACTGGCAAACATCAGATTTGATTCATTTAAAAAACGCAGTACCCTCGGATAAATTGATATTCCAGATAACTTGACCTTTGTCATTCAAATTATTTCATAAAAGAAATAAATTATTTCATAAAATTTAATATTTTTTATTTAAAAATTAAATATTTTTTATTTAGAAGCTACGGGTTAGTTTCAAAGTAGGACGGGTGCATTGCTGGACGGGTAAAATTTCTGAGTTTTTTCGAGCCCTGGACAAAACAAAATTTTCCTATTAACAGTCACCAAAAATAAAACTTACAAATAAATTTTCTTTTGATATCTCACATACAACAAGACACAACTTGAATGAATTTTGAATAGAGAAAGAGTGACAAGATCCCCATAATTCCTATTTTAGGTAGTCATGGTCTATGGATCAAAAGTTAGTGTAGCATAAATTTATTTATAAAATTGAAGAAATAGAATATTACACCATCATACAAAAACTGGCACACTGTCCTGTATACATTATGCTGATTAAAAGCTCCCATTCCCAAACTTTAGAAAAAAAAAGTTCTAACAATTTTAATAAACATAATTACAATGTCTACTTTTGTGAATGTCTATTTGGTGATTTACTACTACTGTCTACTTGGGTGATTTATATTTAAGTTAAAACATGCAGTATTCACAATCCTTTTTCTTTACTTGTTTTTACAGTTCTCAGGGCATATGCTATTGAACCAAAATAGTAACTCCCAGTACATGATGTTTAAAGTGGGGCATTATAATAAATTACTCTTTTAGCTTCCTATTATTTTTGTTTAAGTAATACAAGGTTTTTTGAAATTAGTGTAGTCTTGGATAGTTATGAAACATGTAAGTTATTTCTCTACACTCACAAAATAGTGACACAATTTCTGCTTGGATAGCTGGAGTCCTTATACATAATAATAAGTGAACAGTATACGTTAAGTTTTGTTTAACATGCAAAGCAAATTAAGAGTAAAATATAAATACTACACAAAATTAGACAAAATAAATATTATGTATAAAACTTACATTTCTACTTGATTGCCGGAATTTCTTGGGTGATGCAGATGCTTGAGATGGATCACTATTCTGAGATGGACTAAGATAACCAATTTGTGAATGAGGCATAAGCAAATCACATCTAGTTTGATCTTCCTCATTATGCATTGATGATTCAGAGCATGAATCAATCCAATCACGCTGAAAAAAAAGTACAATTGCAAGATGCATTGAAAGAGAAAAAATTTAAATGTTCAAAATTTTCTCAAAAATACAAAATAATTATAAAAATAATAAGTGGTAACTCAAGAGCTCTCTAACCACATAATTTTAATTTTTTTTTATTGACGGGTGCCCTTTCTTATTGTACAAGACAAATTTTAAGTGATATTTATACAACAGAGCAACAATTTTGAAAAATAAATATTTCACACTGATAGAAGGAGAAATAACAAACCATGAAACTACGGAATTTTTATAAATTTTGTTCATATTCATTAAATTCATTTAATACAAACTAAGCAAAAACAGATTTACACTTCACAAGATTATACAAATTAAAAGATTTAGAACATTAAATTAGTTATCTGGAAATGATAATAGCCACTCTATGGAAGAAAAAAAATTAAACTCCAGTATATCTTCTATTTAGATAGAACAATTTTCTAACCAATATTGCTGGAGGATATAAATTTCAGTAAATAATATTTTTGTGAAAATTATAAGAATGATTAGAAGCATTAAAAAAAAAATTCCCTTTATTTCACATCTTTTTTTATTGTTGAGATCCATTATGAATAGCATAAATTTTTAAATCAGAAGAAAATTCTAACTTTGTTTTAAAAAGTTTCTACTAGAATACAAACTTTTTTCTGGTTTTAATTGCAATATCTTTATTTCTAATAATCCATATTATATACTTGATTAGTTCTCATCAACTTATTAATAATTACAGTTTTTTTTTAAAAAAATTGTTAACTTACATTTTAAATTTTTTATAAGGGTGGATTTCAAATTTGAAGCATATTTGATGCAAAAGAGTATTTTTTATTTTGTAATTTAATAGTCTGTTGGATTAGATGTTTGTGTTTTCCAAAAATGCATATGATTAAGAGTTATGTATAATATTTTAAGAATTTGTTTCTTGCGTTATTTTGCATAAAATTTTAACAATTAGCAATCCAAGAAAACCGGCTTTCAAGCGACAAAGTTCAATTTCTTATCAGAAAATGAAACTAATTTACAAATACAGAAAAAGACAAAAAGGTAAAATAATTATTAAAACATTAAATCAAAATGGAAAAGTGCTTAAAGCAGCTAAAACCAAATTTGTTTAATTTTAATTAAGATATTAAAACAAACAATTAATGCAGGAAAAAGTAATAAAATAAAAGATATGTGTGTTGGCAAGACAGCACTTCCTCATGCGACACACTGCCTACCAATGCACAGGAGCCTTTCTGTTGTCAACAGAAAGGCTCCAGCATATTGGTAGGCAGAAGTGCTGTTCTGGTAACATACTCTACATTTTTTTAACATAATATCTGTTAAGTTCCCATCAGGTCTAAATTTTAATTCAATCTTGATGCTAACTATTAAAACATGTATAAAACAATCAATGTTTATCACAAACAATGTTAATCTAATTTTTTAAACCATATCAGTTTTAAAAATGCCACAAATTTGTAAAATCACCACATGAGTAATTTTATGATTTTAAAAATTAATAGGATAGAGCAGAATTCTGCTAAAAATTTCATTTCTTCACAAAACAATTACAATTTCTTTCCAAGAATTTGAACTTCTGGTGTAATGAATAAAAAAGTAACTTCTTTTTGAGGCCCAGATAATAAATAATCCAAAATAATGTCAACATCATTCACTTTTTTTAAAACTTTATATAATAAAAAAAATACAAGTTAGAGACATTAGCAAAAGTATTGAAAAAGCATACTTACACAATCAGGTACTGAGGGAAAATTGCTACTTGAAACAGAATCATTGCTTGTATCCATCTGATCTTCCCTTGCCTTTTCAGAATTATCTGTAAAATTTTTAAACAAATGGGAGAAATTTGTCATTGTCTGCAAAATTTTTTAAATAAATGTAGGAACTCTTGAGCTCTGTCTACAAATTTTTTTTAACTAATCTGTTGTTCGCCATGTTGTGTGTTATTTAGCAAAATAACATTGATAGAATAGCCTATATTTTATTAAAATATTTTACACAAAACTTAATAGTCAATTTAAAATTAAATAATCATTAAATTGTTTACGCCTCTTTAAATATTTTTTTTTGCTAGAAAAAGCATAGAATATAACAATGCAACAAGTAAATAAAAATAATTAAAATACATTAAACATTTCAGTGCTATAAGCAAGCAGCATTACCAGTGCTAAGACAAAAAAAGTAAATAAATAAATAAAAAAAATAAAGAGAAAAATCTCTACATAGACTGACCAACTACTAGTACTTATTCTAAGATTCATCCATAAAAATATGATTTAAATGACATTGTTTATACAGAAATTAACACTTAATAATAAAACTAATAGTAAATTAATGTAATAAAATTACTATGTGTTACCATTGGCTGGTAAAGGCATCAAATTTATATCATCTAAGAATAACTCTGATATAAGATCATTGTGTGGCACTGTTATAGTATGGTTTGCATAAAGAAGCTCAGGAAGATCTTCACCATATGCATTATTAACAATACTACTAACAGGAGTGGGATCACTGTCATTTGTCAAAGTTGCAATTGATTCTGCAACAGCATATCCTATACTTGAAGAACCTAAATTGTAAACAAAAAAAAAATTACTTTTTAGTTTTGGGGTGACAAAAAACTCAGTACATAAAATTTGTGTTAAATTTGCAAGAAGAAACAAACAAACAAACAAAGTATTTGAAACTCAATATGAAAAGAGAAATGCAACCATTTATTCCTTTTTAGCAATTTTTATCTATATCAGAAGTGCAAATTTAAGAATGGAACAAAGATACAAAATGTGGCGGCCTATGCTTTGAAGTTACATAAAACTTCCCTGTTTACAAACATAGAACCATTAAAAGAAAAAAACCAAACAAATTAATGTGAGTTTAAAATTAAAATATCGAGACTATTATGATACATTAAAATACACTAGTCATTGATTTAAAAAAAAATAAAAAATCATAAAATATGTATTCAAAAATTTTTATATAAAAATCCTTGAATTTAGAAGCTTTTGAAGATCATTATTATTGGATAATCAAAATTCAAAATAACATATCTACTGATGAGCCAAAAATTATTTTAAATAAATAAGTAAAAATAAACATGTTTGTAAACAGTCAAAATTAACAGTAAAAAATAACTTATTTTATAACTTCAAATTTTTCATACTAGAATTTTAATAGATTATAAACAAGAATAAAAAGTAAAATTTATCTAGTATTTATTACACATACCCATTGAAGGAGAGACTGCCTGAAAATCTGCATCAGATGTTAAAATAGAAGTTTGTGCCTCACTTGAAGCCCTTGCAGGCGAACTTAAAGTAGTGCTTTGATTGGGGGTGAGCGAACTTGGGTATGATGTACCTACAGCAAATAATGGCATCATACTGGTCGCATCTGGCCAACAGTTTTCAATGTTTGGATACATCTCACCTCGCTAAAAAAGAAAGAATTTTCATAAAATTAAAATAAAAAATTCGCAGAAAAAACTTACAAAAACATGGAGTTATATTTTTTTGAAACATTCCTATTTTATTCTTGTACAAAACTCAATAATGAATGTAGTTAACACAAAAAAATTATGTTATATTAGAGAATATAAAACTACTTCAGACTTTTTTTTAACAACTAAAACCAACTTTATACCCCACTAATAACTCCTTGACAAGTGTATAAAACTTTAAGCTGATAAAATTTGAATTTCATCATCCCCACAGCAGAAAACTACTGCTAACATGGGGGGGGGGGNAACTCAATAATGAATGTAGTTAACACAAAAAAATTATGTTATATTAGAGAATATAAAAATACTTCAGACTTTTTTTTAAGAACTAAAACCAACTTTATACCCCACTAATAACTCCTTCACAAGTGTATAAAACTTTAAGCTGATAAAATTTGAATTTCATCATCACCACAGCAGAAAATTACTGCCAGCCAGGCGGGGGGGGGGAATCCGNGTAATTTTTTACAAAACACACTTCAAGTTTAACAAATATTGTGACCTTGATGGGTAAAATTCACTTCAGTGACTAGCATCACTCAAAATTAAATAAGTTAGTTCTTATTGTTATTGTGTATGCCTGTTAAGGCAGAGGGGTGCGATTGTTCTTGTTTTCCAGTGGCGCCATCTATGGCCAAGAATTCGACTTCTGCCACACCCATACGTCACTCCCGTTTATAGGGAAGCTTGCTCTTAATTACAATTAATCTAGATGATATACTGAATTAAAATAAATTAATTAAAAATAATGATAATCGTAAATTATGACACAAACTTAATTTGACACCCATATTGAAAAAGTTAGTTAGAGCAGATAACTAGAATTGTGTCAGTTAATACCAATTAAAGTTCAGTTTTAGCTATGTATTTTTGATAAATTTGATAACCTTTCAACGATATGATAATAGTAATTTTGCCATGGAAGGGAGGCACAATCTAGTTCTTCTCTTGACAGTTTAAATTTTCTTTAATATCATACAAATGTTTTAAGACCTCGGTAATTATGAAACAATTATAACTATAGAAACGGATACTATTTTCTATCATAAATGTCTGTTTCTAATATGTTCTTTAAAACAAATTTTTTTAAAAAAAATATCGCATTGTCTCATTATTTCAAAGTTCATATCTAAGTTGTACAGTAGAAGATCACACGAAATTTTATTTTAGAATTACAAACTGTTTTCAAACTGAAATAGTAAGAGCACAATTTAAATCTAATTTCAAAAGCGACTTAATCGTATCACAAAAAAATTAAAATCTTCAAATTAACGATGATAGGTTGGTAGGTAGGTCTATTTTGTCAGAGCTGCACAATGGGCTATTGGCGACGATCTGGGAAACATCACTGAGGATGATCCGAAGACATGGAATCGTAATTTTGATGGTCTGCAAAGGGTATGGCTCCCCTGCTTTGGTAGCCTGACGACTTGAGCGCGAAGTCGAGCACTTTACGGTAGAACAGTTTAATGAGGACCAATACCGCGCACCCTCGGTCCTTACGCAGGCTGATCAATGTGGTCACTCACCCGCTTACTGTCCGCAGCCAGTGACGTTTGACTTCGGTGACCTCGGTCTTTACGATCAGTCCACTGCGGAACAAATTAACGATGATAAATTATTAAAAAAAATCTGCTTCATTTTACACGAAAATTGGTTTAAAAATCACTTAATGCTAAAAGAATTCATTAAATGATGTTTTGAAATTATGAACAAAAGGTTAAGGATAAAATAAAAAAATAAACATACTAATATAGTTTTCAAAAAAAAAGCATGCATTTATTTAAAAACTATTATCCTACCCTTTCAACCATTTAATAAAGACTAAATGAAAATTTCTATTTTCGACGTGATGTTTAATAAAGAATAAATGTCAATTTTACAACATCTTTAGAGAAATTCATCGACTGCAACATTTGTACAGTTAGAAAATATTAGTACAGTTAGAATCTAACTTCCGTTTTATTCAATTTCTACACAAAAAGAAATCCCACATTACTTTAGAAGAAATATTTTTATGAAAATGAAACTAACAACAATGAGTCTAAAGAAGTCAAAATACACAGGAAGTAGTTTTTAGTAATTAGCTCTGAAACTTGAGTAATTTTTTTCAAACATGAATTTCCGTTTTAAGGATTCCTGAATTATCTTTAAAATAAGCAAAATAAAAGAAACGGATTCCCATAATATCTTTTGACTAAATGATAAGATTTCTACGTAATGAGGGATAGACGTTAAATATGCAAATTAATTAATGCATACAATATTTGAATATACGAAATAGGTACAAAAGCGCGCTTTATTTGAATAAACGTAATTTTTTTGACGTAATCTTATTCACTAACCCTAAAAATATGAGGTAGCCGCAATCGCTTCCTTAATGTTAATTTTATTATTATTATTTATTTAGTTATTTTTTTTTAGTCTTTTGTTCACCCTCAAATTTTTTTAGGTGATTAAAAAAATTGTTAAACAGAACTATAAAACTCGTTTATTCAAAGATAATTCCGTGAAAAAAATCTATATTTATTTAATGTTTTTAATAGTTTAATTTAAAATTGATCCGAACATTTTTCAATTGTTAAGTGAACAGCTTTTTGCATCATTTTAAACAACGTAATTTTAAATTACAAAATATTGAAAACGTTACCTTTTCACGATTTTGATTTCCAGAGAAATATTCGACTGAATCTGTACATATTTTAGATTTTGTCATTGTCACAAATTATTAAAATTTCACATTTTTAAGCTTTTAATTCTTGAGATTCAATCGATTCTGTGCAAATGTTAGATGATTTTGTTATTTAAAATGACATAAAATTGCGCTTACAATGTTTCGAACACATAAAAGTGCCCTAATTTGAGGATACATTTATCGAACTATTTAAAATAAAAATTAAAAAAAGTTTATTTCAACCGATTACATCAAATTTTGCAATCTACCACAAAAGAATTAGTAGCGACTATCCCACCATAATTTGAAGGTCAAAAATACAACATACATTTCGTTAGAAAAAGTATGGTATTCTAGAAAGTAACAACAATGAATGTGTAGTGCGACACATCAACAATACTGGTAAATGACAAGATTCAAGGGTACTTCTTAAAATATGAAGATAACCCTCCGTAATTTGAAGGTCAAAAATATGAAACATAAAAAAATTACCAAATGTAATACGAGTTTCTTTAAAAAAAAGATCGGTATCGTGGTATGTAACAATACTCTGTAGTGTGGCACTGCAACAATAAAGTATATGACAAAGATTCAACAGCAATTTTTAAAATATAAAGATAAGTCTTTTATAATTTAAAATCGAACCATAAGATCAAGAATTACTAATACTGCTCCGTTTTAAATGTTACTGACTGTACATTTTAAATGTTACTGACTGCACAAAGAGAAAAAAAAATCTAAAAACATTATTAATTTAAGTACACATATTCTACTCATAGGGAGATCAATGTCATAAAAAAAAATAATAATCCGAATTTGTGCTTTGGCCGATTCCACTGTTGGCCCGCATATGGCGCTGGAAACTAACTAATATATTTCTCGAAAAAACATTTTGTAAATATGCATCTAAGTCTTAAATATCTCAATAATGAATAAGAATACATAAAAATAATTGTATTCGTATTCATAAAGTAACCTGTACAAAATTGTAATGTATAATTGTCCCTTTGCCATGGAATTGCTTTCATCGCGGCAAAGACGCGCCTTTGTCCCATCTTTGCGCTTAAAGTCCCCCCCCCCATCACTAAAATTGAAACAAAACGCTAATTTCTTTAAACTTGCTTATTTTACTTAAAAAAATAATAATGAATTGCAATTAATTACCATATTCACTAATACAACAACAGAGCATAGCGAATATTCCAGGAAGACGAGTTAAGTAGACTTTAGAATGCGTTTTTAAAAATTTATTCGTTCCCTAACTAATAAAGGGAAAGGTTGTATGAATTGATCTCTCTATATTATAGGGATTTCAATTTCACTACGTACAGGAACTTAATTTTTGGAGTACTCAGGGTGGCAAAAAATAAATTCTCTGAGATTTCCAAAGTAAAAGTAGAAAATTTACACTAATTTTTAAGAAGTAAACCCAACCATTTTTGGATCACTGCTCATTTCGTCAGCCAAAATATTTTCAACGCCCCTTAACGGAACTTGGAACAAAATTGATAAATATATGATAAATAAAAATACATGTCCCACATAATATTTTTGATATAATACGTTTCCATAACCATACTTTTAAGTTATTGAAAGTATTATTAATGATCGAATGTATTTATTTGCTTACATAAATTTTTTTTAAAATTAGCAATATTTTATACCACTTTTGATGAAAATAACTCATGTAAGACAAGGCTCCGTTTAATGCTTAAATTATGGAGTTGAGGGTGGGGGGTTATTTTCTTGTGCCTGTTAAAAAACACTTCTTTTAAAGATCAACGAACAAATATGATACGCTGAGTTTGAAATCATAAGTTCCAAACTAAAAAAAAGTTATGTATTTTAATATGTACTTTAATACAAACTTTCTCTACAGTTAACTACCCATTAGAAATTAGTATCCCCTCAAACACCAATAATTTTGCTTGCGCCCCATTGAAAGTCTTTAGCGCCCTCTCGGTGGCTGTAGCTCACACTTTGGGAAACTATGATCTAAATTAACATTATTTTAATTCTCATTTAAAAATGTAATTATATATTTGTACGCATTAAGAATTTTTATAAAAAGTAGAAAGCTTTAAAAAAAAATTTTTTTTTTTTCTAGTTCAAATTTTTCAATATTTCATGTTTAAAATTTTCACGATATTAAACAAAAACAACATTTTTTTAAAAATAATTTCTATTAGAAATTGGTTTTTAAAAATTAAACTATTTTCTAATCTCGTATAAATAACCGAGTGCAACAATATATGGTGGGTTTATGAAGATTCCATTTGCACAAGGGCCAGAAAAGTGGCTATACTGTACCAAATACAAATGTTAATATGTACTCAATGTAATGAAACAAAAAAGTGTTAGAAAGTTTGGCCCAAACAATTAGATAATAAAATGGAGGGAAATTCATGTCTTGAGATAGATGGACACGTATTTATCTGAAAAAGATAAACCCCTGAGAAAGCTCTACTCTATGACAACATCCAGGATATACACTGAGTTCCCTTATTGCAAGTCTTGATTTATTGAGATTCCGTTAAAAGTCGCTATGCAAACAAACCATCGAATAGATTCTACCTTTTGCTGTGCCGTTTTCATTTATTTTAGTACAAATAAAACATAATAGTAATTTTTTTTTAAAAATATTTTCTAGTTCATTTTTATACATTATGGATTTATATTTGATAAATTCGACTTGTGTTAAATGAGCTAATTGTTTCAGTTGTTATAATTGAGTACAATGCATTTTTTTTCCGAATGGGAATTTGGACAAGTGACTCTGAAAACAAAACTACTTTAATTTTTACCCTACTTCGGTCCAAGTGTAAGCACTTAATAAAAAAACGCAATATAAACTATATTTTATTTAAGTGCATATTACTGCAGTTCTTTTTAAAAAATTTAAATATATTAGAATGCATAATTTAAAAGATAGATTTGCAATCAAGCATTACAAGTTAACTAATTTCGGTATTAAGTTTATTTAATTTGGAGTTTCTGTAACCTATAGTGTTATTCCCCTAACGATTACGCTTTCAATAAGTAAAATGTTATAAAAGGTTTTATTCGTCAACGTGTGAAAATTGGCAATGAAGAAATGAATAAATACATCGTGAAATAATCAAACGTATAGAGCAAAAAAAAAAAGGAACGTAGATTTATGGAATCACTTCCGGATGGAATCATGCAGATGCGGAGTGTTAAGAAAGAAAATAAATTCCCAAGTACACTCATGCAATTGTTTTCCCAGGTGCTTTATATTTTTCAAGTGTGTTGTAACTACTGATTTATACATATGGGTTAAGGAATTCCACAAATTTTTTGACTTATTTCTTATAATTACATTAATCTCTTGTTGACGACACGGCAACAGAAAAAAAAAGTTTTTTATTACTACATTCTGATCTAGACTTAATTATGAGTACTGTAATAAATAATTTTTCTTAAAAAAAAGTACTGATAACCACTCGCAAAAAAATTCTACAACATGTCTTTTATGTAAAAATGTCTTTTTAGAGCAATATACGTTAAAAAAAAATTATAACAGATGCTTAATGTAGTTGGAAACAATTAGACAAACTTGAGTCTTGAAGTTTTTTCTTTTTCTCCTCATAAGAAACTTTGAAAATAAAAATGATAAAATAGTTCTTTAGCTCTAAAACTAATGTATTTTTTTCAATGGAAGGGAACATAAACAAATACAACAAAAAAAGAGTAACAAACATCAAAACACAAGAAAGACCGAATTCATCGCTCCAGAAGCTCTCTCACACGCCAATATCTCGGTGTTTTCGATTCCTAAGTTCTTTAAAGTCACATAAGACACATAGGAGACAATCAGGAAGGTTACAGACACGTAAACAATACAAGTGGCAGTCATGGCTTGTTAGGAGACAGAAAAAAGCTAGTGCATTCCAGCGAGGCTCATCTGGTATTTGCTTCTCTCTCTGCCTCATTCCAACTCATATTCTCAGTGCCACATTTATCATTAAGCCCGAGAGGCCCAGGCCTAGAGCCCCCCCCCCTCACATTTCTGAGGGTCCCCTAAATGTTACAAATAATTCCTTTTTGTGTTTTCCCTTAAGAATTGTCTATTAGAGTTATAAGTATACAAAAATTGAAACAAATACAGCTCAAATTTACTAATATATCGTAATTTACTAGTATTATAAATAATTAAAAAAAAACTGTATAATTAAACAACATGTAAATTTAGTTTAAAGTAACGACCAGGGGTCACACATGTCTAGATTAGGTCTTGCTTATTCCTTATATTTTCTCGCAGCCAAGAGCAATTTGGTTGTAGTAGTTGAGTACCCATCCGAGCAAAGAAATCAGCATGCTTGAAACCGTATATAAGTTTGGTTAGGTATCCTCTGGGAGATTACAATTTTGTTCTTCTGTTGTTAAAGTCTTATGAGCTCCCGGCACTAGAGTATTTCATCCGAAAAGGTGTTTCCTAGTGAGCTAATCGCTTGCATTGCAGCATGAGAATTTAACAGTAAAACAACTTTTTCAAACTTATATTGAATAGACAATAGTTGCTTCAATGTAATATGTAAGACAAGTACCTTATCTTAAACAATGATGTACTCATTTGGGCAGAAATGATATTGAAAACTTGAAACAAGTGTAATGTAATGTAACATCGTATGCAGAAGGTTTAACTCCCTTTTTATACATCTGCAAATTTAGAATTTTATTCATCATTGAAATTAACATTGTGCTGTGAAGAGGGCTAAAGCTCAGCTCTAGATATCTCAAGCAATTTGTTTGCTACGATGCAACGAAGGCAAAAACATCACCCTCGAAGACTGATCTGTGTTTCTCGCCAGATGAATAGAACGATAACGAGTCGGGAAAAAACTCCAGAATCTATGGTAATTATTCAATGCAAAAACCGTATATTTTGGAGGGTATTTCGTATATTTCCGTAACCGTATATTTCCATCCGACCTGGTCGGATAAAACCTGGCATATATAGAAATAAATTAATATTACTACTCTCTTATAACGAGGAGAAACATATGAGGGTTTAAAAAAAATCTAGGAACACTAAGGAATATATTAGTAAGGAATATATATTTAAGTAAAATGGATTTTCGGTGATTATTCAAACCTTGATCTCAGGAATGTATGCATATTTTATCCCTAGATATATAAGAATTCATCAAATCGATTCCGGAGTTTTTCCAGGATGCTATCGTAACGTTTGAACATTTTCAAAGACTGCAAAATTTCATTTTTAATCTCTGATCTGTATTTAATAAAAATTTATAAAGACATAACAAAGCTTAGTTGTTTGACACAACTAAAAGAAATTTAAAAATCGGCATGCGTTTAATTCGTAGTTTATAAGTAGACTGCTCATATACAGAGCAACATTGGTTTTATTTATCTACTGTTAAATTAAAAGCCATAAAAAAGTTGCATAATCAATCGAAGAATAGCAGTACGTGCATATGAAAAATTTGAAAATAAAAACTAAAAAGTTGTTCAAGTGTAACAAGTAATTAACTTATCAATTTCGCACATTTTAAGGCAAATATAGAAGGCAATGAAAGTTGAAATTAAATCTCTAAAAATTTGGATGATTAGAACAAAAAAATATTCCGGACGATTCATTACTTAGTTTCCAAATGCTTGTTCACGTTGCTATGCCCTGAAACAAGATTCAAGTAGTTGCGTCAGGATTCTTTTTAAAAACTAAATATTATTCATGCCCACGTTTGAGGTGGTTTCTCATACCAACCCACTTTCAAAGATAAGAAACAGGAAGAACAGAGTAAAACAGTGGCGTGCAAAGGGGCAACGGCCCCAAGCATACAGTCAAAGGGGGCATCCATATGACGAATAACGTAAAATTTCATTCTGAGAAATTTGAAAGAATTTACTAATTGTAAATTTGACTTATTTTCTTCAAACAGCAATGCGTAAACAAAAATAATTCCAAATATATATCAACTGCATTAGAAAAAGAAACGGATTCCTTTATGATGCATAATTGTTCAGCAATGATTTCCCCTAACAATTATGAGAAGAAAGCGTATTCTCTTTATTAAAAATTAAGAAGTCATCTCCCAGTATAAAATTCCTAATTAAAATTTATATATTTAAAAGTAATAAAGCCCCAAATTAAGAGAAACTTCAAAAACTAAAATAATAAAAATTTCATATACAGTAAGCAGGGCAGTCGCAGCTCCAAATCTATAATTCATAAATAAAAACTTTGAATTTATTGTTATTATATTTAATATGAAATCAAACTTTTCAACAGATAAAATTATGGCTCAAGAAAAATATTTTATGAAGAATATAATATTAATTTAAAACAAATTTAACAATAGAGAAATAAGGCGTTATTGAAATAATTTTTTACGATAGATTAATTTCGGCTTGAATTTACATAAAAAATTATTTTTTATTTTTATTAGTATATATCTTCATAATATGTGTTTTAATAATTTAACTAAAATATAATTTGCAACTTTCAGTGATTACACCCTCGTTTCAGAGGGCATCTGACCAAGGAGNATATTTTATGAAGAATATAATATTAATTTAAAACAAATTTAACAATAGAGAAATAAGGCGTTATTGAAATAGTTTTTTACGATAGATTAATTTCGGCTTGAATTTACATAAAAAATTAATTTTTATTATTATTAGTATATATCTTCCTAATATGTGTTTTAATAATTTAACTAAAATTTAATTTGCAACTTTCAGTGATTACACCCTCGTTTCAGAGGGCATCTGACCAAGGAGTTTGCCCCAAGCATAACTGAACTTCTTTACACCACTAGGGTAACAGATTTCAGTAAGATCAAAAATCGCTTCACGCTAAATACACAAGTGGGCGACCTTAGTGCTAAAATGTAAAACTAAGGCAAACAACGTTAAAGAGCACAAAAATATTTATAAAATACAGACAGCTGTTTCGGATGCTCAAAGGGCAACCTTCATCAGTGCAACAGGTTGACGCTTGACGCTGTTTTTCGCAGCTTTGTCGCCAAGGGAAATAAAAAAGTCATAGCTTAAGAGCCTTACATTTCAAGCAATGCAACTATATACATAATCTTGCTTTGAAGAAATATCTGGGCTTTAGAATAGACAAATAACTTAAATATTTTATAAGTTATTAAACTTTTTTATACATCGCCAATTTGGCGACATTTTCCCACCTACATGAAAATTCTCAAAATCACTGCCTTATTCACAGTTTTTGCTAATTTTTAAGAGCCCAGGTATTGCAGTAGGTTTTTAAATATTAAAAAATTAGACCACAAATGCTTTTCATTTTCGCAAAACTGTGGATTTTCTCCATATTGACGTTTTGTGCCATTTTCAAAATAAGCGTCCGCAGGCAGCGCTGGCTTTAGATAGGCTAAACTTGACCTAAGAGCCATGAGTAACAGTTGCAAACTCAGATCGGTTATAAAAATAGCATATTATTCGCAAAAAAGCATCATTTTATATTATGACGGAGAGTTCAAAAAACAGCTTTAAAATACACGTTTACATTATAACATTCCTAGTCTACATGTATTATTTACGTTTGCCTAAAATTTATCAAAATATCGTCTCATAATTTATATCATATGAGGATAACAACTTTAAACAATGTGAAGAATTTTTAATTTATCTGTTTTCGTAACGGATTCTCTCTTCTTTGAAATAAGATTTTTTTTTACTGAAAAATTAGATTCTTCATAAGTTGGAATTAAACGATGCATGCATACATTATGCATGCCTTCTCATACTTTTATTTTATTTTATTATTCTAATCGAAACACTTTCTCACCCTTTTAAATTCACATCCTGTCCTTAAATAATGCATAACTTCAGCCAAAAATAGATTTAAGACATTTATTATTAGTAAGGACATTTTCTCCTTTACTCTTTGTGGGAATCGCTCGACCTATTTAATAAACCAATTGTAATAACTAAGATTTCCCTTTTTCCCTAAAATATAATAAAACAGAGGGAAATTCCTCTGCTACTTTCCCTAGGATAAAACCTTAAGCACACAGTTTTGGAGTACGAATTTGAGCTCCGCCATTGATAGAAAATGCTTTGAATCTACCACGTGAAGCTAAATAAAATATTTTTGTTTTCCAACTGCTATCTGCGTGGCTCAACAACACTCAACCATGACTGCCACTCTTTCATATATATATATTTCTTTGTTCTTTGCACACCTTTTAATTTACAATCAGACATAAAAAACGATTAAAAGTTGTGTTATGAATAATCTTAATATCCATTTAAATACGTTTCCTTCCACTTTTTATATTTGATAATAAAAATTGAATTCCAATACTTACAAAATGAATGTATACGACAGAAAAAAAGTCATCCTGAATTATAGTCGAAATTTTAACGAAAAAGTACTCGATTAAAATAATATAGGACATTCACAGAAAAATTCAGACGCTCCTAACACTAGCGAGGGGCCTAAGGCGACAACTCCGATTACCTTAGACTCGGGCCGGCCCTGATTACTCAGGATTAAGTAGGGAAGTAATCCTGCAATAATTTGCATTTTGATACTTTGAAATCATTTCTTCATTTTAAACTTTCTTAATTTAAACAGAATTTGATGCGATTTTTTTTTTTTTTTTTTTTTGTTTNTTTTTTTTTTTGGTCGTCGAAGTCGGAATGAATATTTTATCAGCTGTAAATAATTTTTATTTCATTAGGTAAGATTTCGTTAGGTAAGAATTAAAACATAGTTTAATATTTAAACTAATTAGTATAGCTTTTTTTGCAATTATAGTTTGCTAAACAAAACAATGGTACTAATTTAACTGAAGAGATATGCTTATTTTGACGATAACCGCAGAGTATTTTTAATTATCAAATGCTGCCGAACATAATATATATTTCAAAGCAGTACCTTAAAGTACTATAGGTAGGTAAAGGGTTAATGTGGAGCGATTGATAATAAAAGAGAAAATCGAAGAAAAGATATAAAACCTGGCAAGAAGATATAATAAAACTATAAAATCAGGAAATCAGCCTGATGCTATTTAATATGATGGAATAAAATATTCTACGTGATTTTAAAAAAAGTTAATGTTTTCTAAAAGTTATTAGTTAGTGGAATATTAAATAGTATAAAAAAATCACTCCTTTTAAGCAAATCCTAAAGAAAAGTCATAAAGAAATATATTTATTCAAAGAAAAACTGCTATTACGTTATTAAGACTTTTTTACACTATAAATTTTTTAGAGGGGGGGGGGAGTTATTACTCTGACTATTGAAAAAGAGACTTGAGCAAATTATTTTATAAATCCAGCTTATTTCATAAATGAAATAAGACGTATTTAATATAATAAATCACTCTCAGGGTAGAAATTTATTCTACAGATATTATGAAACATTATAAAATTTCAACATGCTAAATAAATAAATAAAGTTGCGAAGTTCTGCCACATTTTTCACACTTGGGTTTAAAACCTGTAACAATTTTATGCGAAAATTTCAACTTCCTCCTATCAAAATTAACGAAAAAATACGAGTTAACAATCTATAGATTATTAACGCATTATGGCATTGATAAAGGTTTAAACTAGTTTATCTTATTTTTTTTTATAAAAAAAGCGACTTTATACTTTTTATTTCGAATGTGAAAATGAAAAGTCATAGAAGAGATCATTTTGAGACAAAGGGATGAGCTATCGTAAAACCAACCTCGGTAAGTGCGAAAAGCCTGCAGTGGAGCAGAAATGTTTCGCGGCAAAATATCAAAATATTGAAGTAGATGAAAATTCATTTTTTGAATAATATTTTTACGATAAACAGTCGATGGAATATGATGATGATCTACCTTTTCAGATTTATAGTATAAAAATGTTTTCAAAATTGACAATGCATATTTGATTACTTTTTGTCTGGTGTTTAAGTTGAAAATTCTAGAAATCTTTCACATATTGTATTGAGGACTGCATGCCTGAAATAAGCCTAAAAAAACTTTAAATAATAATTTTTAACAGTATAAACAACTTATAAATGAACATTTAAATGTTTTAATAGCACACTTAGCCGCTGACTTGAAAAGAAGTATTTAAATTTTGAAAACTAGAAAGAAAATCGATACTTAATTACAGATAATAAAAAATCGAACGATTAACTATTGAGCTGAATGTGTGCTTTTATTTACTAACCAGATTTGAACTAGTTGGAATCTATGCGTATAACGAAGCAATAGTGGTAGGGGATAAAAGAAAACACACACAATCAAATAACCACATCATGATCTGAAAATGATTAATTTATAATAGAAGTCTACATAATCTGTAACTTAGAGGATCTATAAAGTCAAAAAATAGAAAAAAAAATTAACAATAATGGATACAGAACTAAGTTTTTAAAATTATTTTAGAACATTCATAGCCAAAAAGATAGTTTAAGAGGACCTGCGTTGTTCCCGATTGGCCCAAACTTGCTAAATTCAATATTATGTTAAAGCACAACCATGGCATTATAGTAAAGAATACAAGTTATATCTATATTTGCATGTGCTGCTTTTGTTTCCTGCATATTTTTACTTAGGTGACCATTTTCCGAACATCACAACACCGTTTAAACAAAATCTTTACTACGAGTCAGAGTATACCAGCCTTTTCTAATTTAAATTTTTTATTTAAAAGATTCTTTATTTGAATGTGATTAGCGTGTTTCATATTATTATTTAGCAATGGTGAAGAATTTGCGCCCATTTTATAATATCAGAATTTTATAATATAATAACTATAACACTGGCTTTAAAAATGGAAAAGTTTAATTACTTGCCGAAGAAGGGACACTATTATGTATTTTTTTCTGACGCTTGAACTAGAAGTTTTGAAATTCATAATTATAAAAATTAGTCTAATAGTTACTAAAAAAATCTGGTAGATTATCGGAATTATATTTGTGGTAAAACATAAAATCCAAAAAAGTAGTATTTTCTTTATTCATCATAGTCAAAAATTTATCGTGTGTGGAAGATTTTACCCTTAACGCAAAAAAAAAGACACCGGTGTTTCATGCTGTATTTCATAACCATAAAATGCTAAAAATAATGTTTTTCACTTATTTAGATTTAAATTTATTCAAATTAATGAAAAAAATATTAAAAATATGTTTCATAAAAAATCTACGACAAAGAGTTATTCACGGATAACACTGATAGCATCTGTAATGATGGCACTATTATGTAGCGAAAAATCAAACAGTCAATTTAATATTTCTGGCTACTTTGTAAATATTTTTTTACACGTTTTTAAAAAAAAATTATTTTGAAAAACAAGATTTTTTGGGACAACAACGAAGATATTTCTTGTTATTTTTCAAACATAATTCAACACAGTGTCATAGTAAGATGAAAAATCAGTTATTACGACTTTTCACTTTCAACATTTTCTTGCACTTAAAAGGCTTCCATGAACCACATTTTTATTAAAGAGTTTAATTTTTATTTTTAAAAATTCAAGTACCATTGTATTGAATGAAGAGTGTAGCACAATTTCTCAATATACAATTAAAATAGCAGTGGAAAATTACTTAAAATTTTGCCTGAATACTTTTTGTTTCATCGGAAAGAGTTTTCGTTTGACTTTGTGAGTTTTATTTATTGAAAATCAGTAACTTTTTGTAATTTAAGAGCAAAAAAATCGTAAAAATTCAAAATGAGACATTTCATAAAAATAAATAATCTTACGATTGTATTTATTTATATATTTTATTTGAATATTTATATTGAAACAAAAAATGATAAAAATATAGCAAGAGAATTAAAAATAATTTTTGCGATTTTTAAATAACAAGTTCCAGATAACATACTCTCATAAATAACAAAGCTTAATGAATTTTGCACTACATAGCTGCAAATACTTTATTAATCTAAAATACATAAAGCGTAACAAAAGTATAAAAAAAATTTTTTGGGAGGCAAAAATAGTTTTATTCTGTCGCAAGAAAAATCCTCGACTTTATGTAAGAAATACGTATAAGAAAAATTGAACATTTTAATAGTAGAATTTTTTAAATGAAAATTTTGTTGCAAAAGTTTAAGTTTTATTTCATTCAGGCGATAATATACTTAGTCATATGAGCACTGATAATTTGAAAATTGATTTCCGATTATAATATTATGTCTTTTACATATAACGCGTATGTTAAGAAATACATTAAAATAAAAATAAGCAATTTAAAAAAAAAATGAATTTTAATTTATAATTTTTACTGAAAACTTATTTTTTACGGTAAAATAATCCTGTAGATAGTTGTAAACAAACCCGGTCAAGGTTTCATATTTTTTAGCTCTTTAAGTATTTTTTTTAAATTTAAAATAGTTCTAAATACTCGCGAGACTAAATTTTCTTTAAAAAAAATTACTTGATATTTCTTGATACTTGATTATGATATTTCTTGATACTTGATTATGATATTTCTTGATACTTGATTATAAAAAATTTTTTAAAAAAAATTTCATAAAATTTATAAAAGACATTTTAAACCATTAAAATAATTAATGTGAATCAATAAGAATTGTTAATTACAATTAAAGTAAAAATTAATATCTTACCGGTGATTTGTAAAAAGAGTAATAGGATGGTGGGGCGTACATGGTATGAACTGAAAAGAGGAAGTTAAGAATGTTTAGATTGGAGGTGTGGCTGTGAAATACAGACTAGCAGAGCGTGAGACTCAGCCAACAAGGAAAGAGTTTTCAAAGGGGGTGGCTCTGATGGAATCCACCTCAATGATGTAAAGTTTTCTTCATGTAACTGATTTACCGATGTCAAAGTAACACTTATCTAATGTAACTCAATGTTCCAATAGAAACGTCATTTTATGAAGGAACCTCAAATGCCAGTTACTTGATGGCCGGTTTTTCCGTTTTAGTTTTAGAAATTTTGTTTCATAAATGAATTTAGTTAATAAATAATCATATATTAATGATTTAATGTCACAGCAACATATATGTTGATATACCTAAAGTAACTCACTGTTCTAACATAAACTTAATTTTCGGAGGAGCTCCTTTAAAGCCAAACATGCCCGAGTTGCTTGATGTCCAGGTTTATCCGGAACATGCTACATACCGAATTTTGATGTTCCCATTTTTTGGATGGGTATAGTTAATAAATCATAATGACGTTATGTCCCAGTATCACTTATGATTGGATTTCTAATGTAAACTTAATGTTCGAGTTTAAACATAATTTATAGAGGAACTCTTGTGAAACATCAGATGCAAGAGTCGGGTTTTCTCCGGCACATGTTATGTTCAGGAATACATAGCAAATATTGTTTTATGTTCGTATTTTCTGAATGGGTATAGTTATAAATAAATCATATTGGCGTCATGCCACAGCATTACTTATGTTGGGATATTAAATGTAAACTCAATGTTAAACATAATTTATGGAGGGGCACTTATAAAACCTCTCATGCAAGAGTTGCTTGATGTCCAGGTTTCTTCTGTTTATTCTATGATTTAGGAATACACAGCAAATTTTGCTTTATGTCCACGTCTTCTGGATTGATATAGTTAATAAATCATAATACATTAATGACGTAATTGAAGTTTTTATATTTTTACTAGTCTGAGCGACAAAACGCAACGGGACTTGGAACTTCTTGAAAACTTTTTAGAGCGATTGGTTAAATAAGTAGCATGGATGGATGGCTTCTACTTATGTTTATAACAAAAATCTTAATTGTATAATTCCTATCATCCCCAAATTTCAGAAAGGAGTCAAATTTGTAGACCTACAGAAACTTTTCTTTTAGAAATGTCCACAGATATACAGAATTTAACAAAATCAAAACGCACAGTGAGGCTTGACTATATTCCTTTGATTTTCTTTTATTTGGCTTCTGTTTACATCTAATTTATTTTCAAAACAATTTTTGACTCATTAAATATCAAGGAATGGGTGCGATTTTTCGAGGTGCGGGCGTGATAATTTGATGAGCCATAGGTTCGTACACGTAACTGAATATGTGAAACAAGTCTTACTCGATTTATACGGTATTTCTGACCTGATTTACTTGGAAGAACACGTGTTTAAACATGTAGCTACTACAATAATTTGCATACATCAGTCTAATTCATGTTCAGCGCTATGTAAGAGAGATATCTTATCAATAATATTCTAAAATCTTCCCTTTTCAAATGTAACCGCTTTTCGAATGTTATCCCTTTTTAAATGCTCTATTTCAAATGTAACTCGCATTTCTTACAAAAGAAAAAAAAATTTCTTTTTACATATAACTTACATAATATGAGCATACATTTTACTAGCAACTAATAAACAGCACTTCTACATTGCCATTGCTGAGAATGCTCCCAGTGTAGTAAATGGCGACTTACGTTAAATCTGTCGAGTCGCAAAGTCCTCCATGTTCCCATAACAAATCAATACCTCTGGGGGTACTGATCCAGGAACTTCCTTGCCTTCTGGATTGGTTCAAAATTACAAGGCTACGGAGCTAAACATTAGTAGTCGTAAACCCAAAATTGTGTCGGCTGTTCAACGACAGATATAAAAATAAAAACAGTTTTTGCTGCTCGTTAACAGTATCAGTGAGATTTCAGTCAAGCAATGTAAGCAGTATAAAGCAGAATAGCAATAAATTTTATTTCACCCAAGTTGCACAAAATTTAAATATAATCCACTTTAGGAGGAGTGTAACTTTACCAAACATTGATTTTCCATTTTAGAATTTTTAAATTGTTAAAGCAATTAAGCAAATGCGTGAATCATCTGAAAGTGGTTTGTGAGATTTAAGAATGTAACTAAGATTGAAGGTTAAAAAGCGAGTTTCAAAATAATTTTTACAAGTGGCAGACCAGTTGGAAATGGAAGAAATAATAATTAACTCGGTGAAACAAAAATGTCTTAAAAACAAAAATGGCTGCCACACGTCTGATAGTATATTCTTTGTGAATAGCTTTACATTATATTCTTTAGAATTATGAAATATAGTTGACGGGATAATAAAGAATTTAAATTAATCATAATTAATGTCCAAGCATTTATACTAGTTACTATCAATTAAAAGAATTTTAAAACTCTTACATTTTAACTTTCACAAATATGGTTCAATAGCAGTGCAAAAGAAGCAAAAACAAAATTAACCTTAGTTAAATAAATACAAAAAATTTCAGAAAAATTGGATTCGCTTTTAAAAAAATAAAATCTAAGTAAAATTTTTTTTAATCATTAATGAAAATTACACTTAAAAAGTAATAAATATTTTGGCGAGTAGTAAAATAAAATCAAATTGTCAAAAGCGCGATTTTCTACTTCGTATATAAAATTGCGAACATTAATGAATCGCAATCTATTTATAAAATAAATAGATTGAGATATAATTTTTACCTTATTGTTGGTATAAAACAACTTACAGTTATAAATTTTCAAAACATCCTGATTGCAGTTATAATTTAAGAAGTAAGAGTATTATGGAGAAATTTTGTATCACTATTACAACATAAAATATACAAAACTAGCTATACAGAGTCACACGTTAGAGTTGGTATTTTCCAATGGTAAATATCATAAAGTTACTCCTATGAAAAAAAATCAAATATTTGCAAGTCTAATGGTTATAACTGTTTTAGTTAAAAGAGAGACCGTTTTTGACGTCTTTTTCTACTGAGGACAAGTTTCAACTTATTTTTTTTTGTAAATGAGAGTTACCAGTCTGCAGAAGGAGAAGAACAATAATCGAGAGTTGGTTTCCTCCATCCCTTGTTTTCTAATTATTATTGTTGTTTTGTTTCAACATTTACAATATTTGCTTGTTTTGGCGAAGTAATTTTTTTTCTTCTCTTTGTTGCTTCTTGTGCGCAGTAGAAAAAGAACTTTTTTTTTTTTTTAAAACTTCTATTTTGTTACGTAGGACATGAGTGTGCCTGAAATTCCGTATGAAGATTTATGAATCGTAAAAGTTTGTTTGAGCGATTTTTTGAAAGATTAGTATTCTTCTCTAGGAAACGAAAAAATAGCACCAATAATATCATCTGTTTAAAACAAAAGGAGTTTAATTCTAATTTTGTTGAAGTAAGTTGTTACGATTGGTTTATTTATTCATTTTTTTTGTAAGACCTTTAAAATTTTGTTTTACTTTTTTTATTATTTAATAAATTTTCTTCAGTTCTCACTTTTATAAGGTGACTTCAATACTGCATTCCAAAAATGTGAAGTTCACTCGACTTCAACACATTTTCACAAACATAAAAAAAAGTCAAGATTTCAAAATTTTTGATTTACAAATTTGGTTTTAAATCCGTCTATTTCAGAACTAAAATAATATACAAGGAAAAGTGCTAAATGCAACTTTTAGATAAATAGTGATAAGCATAGTTTTTCCTAAAATCAAGGACTTTAAAGCAGTTGCACATCATAGCCCCACGAAATACAATGAATAAATAAATAAATAAAAAAAAAACGCATGTTAACTTTCAGAAACTATTCGATTGACTTAATTTAAATTCATTAGTAATTAAAATTACACATGATGTTAAATTCATTAGATTTATCTATCAAAAAAATAATAATACTAGAAGCCATATGCAATGTAGAAACAAATATAACCCGGAGCATCAACAACCTCCTGGGGCATATAAAAAAGCCTTGCACCCTCCAGTGGATCCCTACATATGTGGGCATTGAGGGAAATGAGTGCGCAGACGCCTGAAACGTAGATTAGACCCCACCGTCACCTCTGACGACGCAAATGCAGTTGCCAAGCGCTAACTTTCAAAAAACTATCCATTCCAGATCTCAATTGTCCTAGAAACCTCTCATCCGATGTAGCAAGACTCCGTAAGGATTATTTCATGGACATAAAGATTTCTTCAGATAAGACCAGATTATACCCCCATATGCAGACATTGCCCCCAAACCCAATTAACGGAAAAAATTTTCAACTGTCAGGAGCATTCTGGCTTCACTTTTTGAACTCAGCTAAAAACCAGAGGGCATCTTATGCAGCCAGTCTGGAATTCGCCAAACTCATTCTCCAAACTTTTGAAAATATTTAGCACTGCCATAGACTGAACAACAACATCAAAAAGAAAAGAAAAAAATCTATTTAATTCGATTCGATTTTTCGATGTAATATTTTTCCTTCCTTTAGGTAAAAAAGTGTCAAGAAAACATTTAAAAGCAAAAACTTGATGAACAACGAAATTAATTCTAAAAAAATGGAGAAAAACATAAAAACAAAATTAAGAGGTCCACATTTTTAACCATTCTCCTGACAAAACTCTTGAAGCAACATTTTCCACATTATGGCCAACTTAACCCTTATCAAGAATTCTGCTCATAGAAGAAATGTGTTTTTTTTAGAAAAAGTTAATTTGTGTGCCTGATTCCTTTATTTATTTAAAAAAAAAGCACAAATAATAATTAATAACCATTCGTAACATTAAGAATGCATCTTACTACGGGGAAACCCGATCAATCGGAACTTATTGAGGGTGTTCTGTATTACAACCTGCAATGCACTTTTCAAACAAATTTTAACAAATAATGGCTACAGTTACTTTTTTTAATATCGCGGTATAAAATCAAACTTTTTCGATACTTGAAATCTTATGAGTTATTGCAGAACGCGCCACCCATTATGCTAGTTTATCAGATTTCCAATTAAGCAAGTCATCCCTATTTTTTTCATATTGAGTACTTTTGAAATATCGACAAAAGAATCATTTTCTTTCTTTTTAAACTTAATTATTTTAGGAAGTTTTTATCAGATCCATATAAAATACTTGCAATTCAAATACTCAGATATAAAATTTACGTAACAAGCATTTGATACTATTTTATTTATAGACAGAGCAAATATTTAACGAATTGAAATAACACAAATAGCTATTGGCAACAATTCCAAAACAAGGACAAATACTTTAACCCTTTAACGCAGGCTTTTTATTAAACATAGTTTTCATAATTGTTGTCATTTTTTTTGTATAAATTTAGGTTAAAACAAGTGAAAAATATTATATTTAGCGTTTTAATATTTTATATTTATGAAATACAGCATAAAACACTTTTTTTTTTCTGCGTTAAATAAAGGTAAAATATTTCAAACACGGCTCACCTCCAAACAAAAATGTTTCAAAATTGCACTTAATTGCAGTTATTCAGATCTAAGAGAAACAGTAATTTATCATTGAAATTTCTTTAATTTACAAAATGATTGATAAATTTTTGAATATGAAAGGGAAAAAAAATTTAAATTACTTTTTTTGGATTTTATATTTTAGTACAAATATAATTCCGATAATCTATCTGATTTGTTTTAATCACTATGAGACTGCTTTTTATAATTAAAAAATACCAAAATATAATTTTATTTGTAATTAGAGCGTAGAAAAAAATTTATAAAAGGGACACCATTGTCCCATCCGTGTCAAAGGGTTAAAGTGAGTTGTTTAGGAATTTACAATAAATATATCTCTCAAAAATGGCACTATAGTGGTGCCATGACTAAGTTTTTACTTGAGATGATAAAAAAACGCAATTTTAATTTAGAAAAGCATATACGTAAGACCGCTGTATGGGTCCTAGTCTTAAATGAGAGTTCATACTCCTCTCCTAAATGACGTTACTATGGTAACGATTGCTCACTCAATTTTTAATTGCTTATTAATTTTAATTGTATTTTTATAGCTGTTTTAATTATATTTGTTACAACAGTATATATAAGTGGAATTTTACAACTGTTTAATTAAATTTCTTCTTGCTTCTTATATGACAGACAGGGGCAATAATTTCTTTAGTTCATGCTACTAGATAAAGACTACTTTTCTGCGATGGCCTACTTAAGTTGATTTTTCGGAGTAGAATAAAGTGTAAATAGATTGCACGAGAAAATGTTTGTTTGTGAAACAAACTGTCAAAAAAGCAAAAAATAAGAAGTCTTGGAGTTAATCAGCTGCAACGGAAATACTGGTTAGTTCCATTAAAAAGTCCTTCATTAAGGCTAATTTGCTCTAATGCACGATCCAGGAGTTCCCGTGTTTTCTGGATTAGAATCAAAATTACGAGGAAACAGAATTGAACATTGGCAGTCGTAAACTCAGAATTGAGTTTACGACGCTGGTTGTAAAATAGAAAATAAAATAAGTGATGTAGAGCCGCAGTGGCTCAGGGGATAGTGTTCGCCTCCCAATGAGGTGATTCAGGCTCAAATCCCGACTGCGGCTGGTTGATACGAATATTGCTCCCAGTTCGCACCGATGTAAAATATTCAGTCGGCAGTTCAACGTCGGTTATTTATGTATTAACAAAATAATAATGAATGATGTACTTTTACGCCATAGATACCTCACTCGTCGGCTACAACCAAAATGAAAATTTGAGTTTTGTTTTAAAACTGCAGTATGTTAGTATAATGAGATGATTAGTAGGGAAATGAGTCAAAATACTTAAAATGTCTTACCAGACAAGAAGACCAAAAGTTAATGACTTAAATAGTTTAAATAGTATGAAAAATTAAGAAAAATGAGCCAGTTTTCTTCAATTTCTTAAACAGGGAAGGTGACACTTTTCCCTCTAAATAATGCCTTTGCTGATAAGGTCTTGGCCTTTAGGACTTGGACTCCAAGTGTTTGGAGACCCTTGGATTAAACCGTCTCTTATTAGAGCAACCGAAACCAAATAACGAAACATATCATCTTAATTCTTGTATAGTAAAATGTTTGTTTCTAAGTCAAGCAAAAGGATCAAAGCTGCCAACCAAATTGGTGGCCCTTTATCGATTTTGGACGAAAGAAGAACTATTCTCCCTTTTAGCCTATTTATAAATCAAAATATATTGGAGATAAGCAATTTTAGTTCAAAACACACAATTTTTCAAAGACAAATTCAATTAAATCATACAAAAATATACAACAGCAGTTAAAGCCTCAACAGACAAAAAGTGATATAGTTGCCTTTATTTTGTATCAAACAAAGACTTTCACTTAAGTTCCTATTTTTATTTTTTTGTTTAGAAATCTTGAGAAAAAAAGTCTTTTAGAAAGGAAGAATACACATGGTTTTCATTAAAAATATGACGACATCCTTTGAGAAATGAAAGCGCAAATTAGATGAGAGTAAAATGCGAAGAACAATAAGACATCAAGTTTCCTGACTCAGCAATTCTAATGCCACCCTTACCTTATGACCTCCATAGAAAATATTTATCTAAAAATCAGTAATGCGATAGATTTAGAAATGAAGATAGGACTCTTTTTTGGATATTTCCAGTATTACTGCAAAATACGTAATATTTAGGTAATTAATGCAGACATCAACGACTACATTAGTCGAAAACTAAAGATTTCGCTGAGAAATAAATCAGAAAAATGGTAGTTCCATTTGTAAATGTGTTAATGATAGCTAAACATATAGTTTTTATTGTGAATATTTATGAACTTAAGCTATTCTTAATCATGTAGATAAATTTTGTGTACGAATTTTATGACAGACAACTGTAAGAAATGGATACTCAAACATCACGAAACTTAGTTCATTTTTGACGAAACCGTTTCCTTGTGTATGGTAATAGTAAAATTTTGTCAAAATGACGACATAATTATCGTCATTTATGCAAGAAAACGAATTTAGTCAAAATTAAAAAAATATTTCGTTAATCTATTTTTTTCAAAAAAAATAAATAAATAAATAAAAATTGTAATGTATCTAAAATTTTAAATAAACACTTTATTATGGGTACCTAAAAGGTGTATCAATGTCACCCCAACAACACAAGGACAGATAGAACAAAGTTATAAACTACACCTAGGGCCGAATTGGGATTTGAAGCCGGGGATCTTCCTGGTACGAGGTACATACAGTCAGCTCAGCTTAGTTCGTCCCTTTATTTTCGATCTTGTAATCTTCATTTTAGTTTTTTATTCTAGTTTATCTCCCACAATGCATTCCGATGTAATTTCGAGTTAAGGAAACATTTTCTTCATATTTTTTTTAGTTCGCGTTTAGTCACAAATCGTGCGATTTCGTAACAAAATTAACGAAATACAGCTCAAGGATTGCTGAATCGTCTAAAGTGAAAGCTTTTTTTCAGAGAGAAAAATCAAGAGTCAATAATCAACCCATGTAATTTAGGACTAAAAAAATTATTTGACTTAAGATTTAGTGCTTGCTCCCCGATTTTAAAATATTATTATTATATCGTGTAACTTTATCATTTAGATCAATATCAATACATTCATTCAAGGTTAGGCGTCATGAAAAATAAGTATTTTGTGGGATTTTTTTTAGTGAGATAATGGAATAAATCAAAATTCTGAAAAGAAGTCCTATATTTTCCCTTAACTGTAAAAAATATCATTCACAAATCGATACAGAGCAATTTTTCTCCCGATGAAGTAGTTTTTTTACCTTAGTAGTTAGTTGAAGTAGTTTTAGTAGTTCATGTACGACCAATAAACCAGCATACATGTAAAGCGATTTTTTCTCGGTAATACACGTGAATAGCTACCGAAGTACATAGAGGGTCTACCAATTTTTTCTCTTACGTTTGATATTACGTACTTCTATAAAGAATAGATGTGAAGTCAGTCGACATATATTTGTTTCAGTTTTGAGTTCAGTCATCTTCGAGTAAAACACTTTTGAATTTTTCAGAATACACGTAGAGAACTGTGATTGGCTACGCGAAAATTCAAAATTTAAGTATTTAGATATTATTCCTACGCTTAAATATATAGGCACATGATATTAAAGCACCTTTTAAGGAGAATAATAATAACTTTTTCAATCGATAAAGATTTGTTCCAGTTATAAGGTCAGCCGACTTGAAAAATAAAGATTCGAAAAAACACTTGCTATCACCGGTGGATTGTGATTGACTTAGCAAAAATTAAAAATTCAAGGACTTAAAAATTATTCCTACGCTTAAATATTCAAGTAATCATTTAAAAGTATTTAAGTACTTTGAAAGCCAAAACAAAGTAAGTAAATAAAGTAATTAGAAATTTTTTTTCCTTAATGTCTAAGAGTGGCTCAACTACTTAAGCATAATATTTGGTTATCATAAAACAAAGAAATAGATAAATACCTATATTAGCGAAAACTCAGTTGGCGAAAATTGCAATTGGCGTTGAAGGATCACCAAACACCTGTGCACTCATGTTTTTGTTTTGCTTTCAGTATAGTATCATTTATCAAGTTTAATATGGATGCGACACTTCATAGTTTTAAAGAAGTGGATCTTCCTAAAAATTTCACGAATATCATGGTATAAAATAAAATATTTGACACGTAAAAAACCATAACTAAATGATAAGTTTGGTGTAGTATTCAAAATGAATAAGATTTTCAAATTAATTATTTTTTGCTACTAACGAATTTTGTATTTTGATTATTAATTATTTAAAAAAAAATCCTCCTTGTTATAGTGGTGACATAATCGTTTGACTCTGTTAACTACATCGTGTTTATATGAATTTCGTTTTGCTTATAAAAATGTTCAGAATGTATTTTAAAATCTTAAAAAGGTAGTGATGAAACTAAGATGAAAAATTATATTTTATTACATCCATAACCACTACAATATATTCGTAACTCTAATTAAATGTACCTAGAGTAGTAAACTTCTCTTCCAACTCGCTTCGCTCACCCACTCAATTAAAATGGTTTTTAATAATTTCACAATAACTTTTAATCTTTAAAAATGAACCGATTATTACATTAAAAATAATTGTTCATTTAAAAGATTTCAAAAATTTTTATAGAGTAGCAGACTTTTATTCTGATTAATTAAACTTAATAATTTTGTTTGACTACCATCGCAATATCAATTCTTTTTTTAAATTTTTATTTAATTTTCGTTTATTATAAAATTCCTTGAATATTTTTCGACAAAGAGATTAACTAGCAAGAATAAGAAAAGTTAATACTTTTTAATGCGTTAGAGCAGTTATTTTGTACTAATTATTTTAGTTGCATATGTTCATTATACACAGTTATATAATAATGTTCATAAAATTGATTGAACAATTGAGTATTACTTGTTAAAATGCAAGTAGAATTTTTTGCTATTCAGTAATTGTAAAAAGATAGATAAAAAAACTCCGTCATAAAATTTTGCATAATAAGATAATATTATGCGATAAAGAAAGAACAACAATTTCAGTTTTAAACTTCGTGTAGAAAAGGAGAAAAAAAACGAATAAAAATTGTTGCCTGTCACTGGTGTTTGAAATTGGAGAGTTTAAAGCAAAAACTTTTAAATTCTTAATCAAACTTAATGCGAAGGAAAAAAAAAACACCTTGAAAATAAATTTCGATCAAATGATCGGAGGTTTACGTTCTGGAACTCAATCTCAATAGTTCGAGAGAGTGACCTCAAATGCGCTAATTAATTATAGCAGACGATATTTTAAGTTACGAAATCAGACACTAAAACGCACTTAATCTAAATAAGCATACCTTTTTTTCAACGGATTCAGATTAATGATCCCCAGTATATAGGGGGTAGCCGTAATCTGGGATATATTATCCCAATAGTTTGGCCAGATGAGCGATCCAATGTTTGGACCCGACTCCTTAATGTTAATTTTACTTTTTGTGTATTTCGCCACATTTCAAGTTTTTAACTTGATTCTTGTTGTTTTCAAGATTTCAACTTTTTAGTGAGAACTTTTTGCACACAATGTTTTAATATTGCTCGAATCTTTAATTTTGAATTTCTTCAATTCCTTACAACTATCTTAAGAGATTTACTTTTCCCCTAATTTATAAAATTAGAAAGATTAGAATTCCTAACGAATTCTTTATAAAAATATTCATTCCAAGTGGTTGTGTTTTATTTAAATCTTATTTAAAAAATATATTAATTTTTTTTTATTAAAAGTTTTTTTTTTACATTTAAGGTTTTTATTTATTTATTTTTTAGTTATCGATACTAATTGAAACATAAAATCATATTCTTTGATTCACATACAAATAAAAATCATAATAGCTCTGCTTTGTATATTTTAAAAATCATTCCAAAACAAAAGTAATTTAAGATTAAACAATAAAAACTTATCTTAATAAATCAAAAAATCACTGTATTTATTTATTAGAAAAGAATCTAATTATGTTATGATAACTCATTTCTACTGACCGCTTACCAGTGGAATAAAAAGTAATCAAACTGAAATGGAATTGAATTTAGCCATGTTCAATTAGGTCTAAAAATTTAGTTCATTTATACTTCAAGTAGCAAATGACGATTTCTTAAGATTAACAAATTGTAGTCTTAAAAAATAATAACTGTAAAAGCTCTTCTGTTTGCTAATTTAATCACCAAGTTTTTAAAGAGTTAATAACTGTCAATAAAATTAAACAAAATTTTTGGAACAATATTTAATAAATAACAAAATTATCGTTTTGAAATTTGAAGAAAAAAAAGAAGCTATTTTTCAAAGAATGTCGACACATGAGAACACTGTTTTAAAAATAATATACTATTTTCATGATTGTTGAGAGTTTATTCATGACTTTTAGATGGAGTCAGTCTTTAGTCAGCGCCCTCTACGCTGATTCTGTAAATGGCGCAAAACGTCAACATAAAGAAAAACCACAGTTTCGTGAAAATGAAAAGCGTTTGTGATCTAATTTTTCAGTATTTAAAATATTACTTCAACGATGTTTTATTCTGGCTAATAAAATATTTAAAAAATCATTTAAAGAATTTTTCATTGATTTTGATAATTTTCATCTGGGTGGCAAAATTTCTCCAAATTGGAGGTAGAAAAAAAGTTTGAAAACATTAAAAATATTTAAGTTTTTTGTACGCTCGGATAATTCTTTACAGTAAGATGGGAATTGTAATTTAAAATTATAGCTTTCCATCAAATTGGCACTTAAATTGCGGAGTGGCTTTTTTAATTTCCTTTAACAGAAGTTTTGAAAACACTGTTAACGTCGATCTCAGTCGTGGGTTTAGTTTATAATAGGAATTTCGCCAAATTGGCGAAATTGGCGTTATTTTTTATTTTCTTCGGCGAAAAGTTTCGATTAACACTATTAACACCAATCTTCCTCCTAGACTGTCGTGAGTTTAGTATAATAGTAAAATATTTATTAAAATTAAATAAACTACAGATTTATTTAGTTTCTGGGGAAAAGAAAAAGTTTAGAATCTTAAAAATCAAATTAAAAATAACAACAAATTTACAGAACAAATGCTTTCGTGTAACTCGTAATCAATGTTGATATTACTTACATAAATATTAATAAAAAAATATGAACAATTGTATTTATTTGGGCTCATCAACTAAGTTACATAGTGGCTATTCAAGCGAACACAAGAAGACATCATTAAGACAAGTTGAACGATGAAACGGTCCATTTCCGGGTCCCCGAACTCTAATCATTCTCAATTAGAACATTATGAAAATTATTTTATATTTTTTAACCGACCGTATTAACAACACTCCTACACTTAATTTTAACTTTTCTTTTCCTTTGATAATGTTTACTTTTTAGTAATATTTTAATAATAAAATGAGAAGGAGTAGATAACTAAAAGAGACGCATTGAATTTTTTTAAAGAAATAACCTTTTTAGTGTTTTTAATGAAATTTTTTTTTTATGATTATGAATAATAAAATTTTATAAATAATAATGATGAATATTAGCGATTATAAATCACTATTATTCATTTAATAATCATAAAAAAATTTCCTATTAAAATGTATAAACGGCTTCTCAAAAATAATAAAAAAATAAATAATAATAATAATAAAAAATAAAAACCTTTTTTATACCAAAAGCCGAAGTTATCAAATTCTTCAAAAATGAAGAAATAGTGAAAATAATTAATTTCTGTATTTTATAATTAAAAAAAAATTTTTTTTTCAGTAATGAACAATTTTGATGAATATCATCTCCTATTGCACTATTTTCTTGAAGTATACAGTTAGAAGGTTAACGTACGCCATGCATTGATGGTGTATAACTAATAAACGAATTAAAAATTTGCAAATCAAAGATTGCAGAAGAATATGCTAAAACTCAACTAAAATTAAAAGTATGCGCAATAAAGCTGACAATTCTAATTTAAAATTTTCAACAAATATTTGATAATTTTAGATGGGCATTGCAGTTTGTAAGTATTTATTTAAAAAATACAGGAGGACGGGGAGATCAATTCACAGTTTTTTTCTCCCTTTATTCATGTGATTCTACATAAATTTTGATTATTGAGTTTTACAGAAAAAGAGTCCCGCAGTGGACTGATCGTTAAGACACGGTTCCCAGCTGATCACCGAAGTCAAGCATCACTGGCTGCGGTCAGTGCGCGGGTGGGTGACCACTTGGATCAGTCTGCGTAGGGACCGAGGGTGTGCGGTATTGGTCCTCGTTAAACTGTTCTACCGTAAAGTGCTCGACTTCGAGCGCAGGTCGTCGGGCTACCGAAGCAGCGGTGTCATCCCCTCTGCAGAGGATCAAAATTGTGATGGCATGTCTTTGGATCATCCTCTAGGATGTTTCCCAGACCGTCGCCAATAGCCCATTGTGCAGCTCTAGTGCGACGTAAATGAACTACAACAACAAGAACAGAAAAAGAACTAAAATAAGCAAAACTGCAAAAAAAAAAAAAAAAAATTTGTTTCGGGTTGTTACGGCAGTACAGATGAAAAGAACAAAGCAAGTGCTTCACGTTGAATTTCGTGAAAAGCGGCTTGACAATTTTTTTCATTTCCCTTGATAATAACGAAATATTGTAGAATTTCAGAAAACGATTTGCGAGTTTTAAAAGTCAACTGTTTTGTTTTGAACACAAAAGATTCTTAAAGAATATTTTACTCAAAGTTTTATAACATAAATTAAAACTTTAGCTCTGTTCATTGCAAAGTTTCATTATTTCATTTGAATTTAATCTTAAAGCTAGATTACTACAGTAATAATGTTAAAGCAAATACCAAGGGGGTGCAATTTTCTCACATCAACATTAAAAAAGTTTGTGGGAGTTCAAAAAAAAAAAAAAAAAAAAAAAAAAATTATACCAAGTATTTGAATTGTCCACGTGTCAAAAATTTTTTGAATTGTAAAGCATGCAAATTTTTATATCATTTCAAAGAATTTAATTTTAAATAGAAAGGCATCATACAGATCGTTAACGACCTGCTTGAGATCGTTTTTGATAAAATGAGCCCCATTTTACTATACAAATGCTAAAAACAGAAGATTGTTTTCCTAATTTCCCGCATCATTTCCGATTTTTTGCACTTTCTTTGTTTTAAACTAAGACTGGCATACACACAAAAATTAAAATAACGTGAAAAATATAAAAAATAGCTTAATAATTCTTCAAAGAGATTTAATGACCTCGCATTTAAATTACATTTATTGCAGTTCACTTTTTGCGTTGCACTGGTTGTTTCACATAACGTCTACCATGAGTTTTATAGCACACACCAAAAATATAGGCATATATTTTTAACTTCTCAACTAATTGGAGAGGAAAGGAAATAGATATGATAAATATTTTACAAAAGCAAATTAATTTTAAAATAACAAGTCATCTTTTTTTCTCAATATAAGATTTTTACACTCCGAATAATTTTCAGATGTTTTGCAAGCACATCTTAAACTCATCCTTTCTCTTAGTTAACAAAAATACGGAAAAATTAAATCCTGCCCTTGGCATTTCATTCCCTAATTTTAACAGCTTTTTAGAACATAAAAAAAGTTTTGAAGGAAATTACTTTTAGTGTTTTTTCCAGTTGATTGCACAAAATTTGATATAACTGTACAATATGTTAAATATTTTTCACAGTGATGAAAAATGGATATAAAAGGAGTTAAATTGCTTGAAATTTTTTTAAAACATCAGTGAAATATACATACACCCCTTGCCATAAAAATTAGCGCTTCAAGAAAGAGAGTTGTCAGAATGAAATAAAATTTTACAAACACTAAGTACATCGTAGATATAAGTATAGGTTTAAAAAATCAAATCAAAATGTTTATAGCCGAAAAAAAAAACAAATGGAAGGAGGTTTTATTACCCTCTTGGCCAACCTCTAATGTGAATGAAAGATGCAATATGGTCGGGCTTTGAGGCATAAGATGGCTTGTGGTATCTCGTTCTACAGTTGCTGTAAAAACACCAATAAATCATCTTAACTCGGCTATCCAACTTGCCATCTCAAGTAATCCTAGATATGCTCGTTCAGTGACAAATCTAGAGATCGAGCAGGCCTGGGAAGGGTGGTAATGAGGCAGAGGTATTCCTGCGACACCCTTCTTGTGCGTGGCCTAGCATTGCTTGCTGAAAAATGGCTCCTGAGATCCCTGGCCACGAGTGGCAACTAATACGGCTGAAGGATGTCACGGAAGTATGGCTGGGGTGTTATGGTGCCGTGGATCTATGAATGGGGAGATTGTTTGTCGTATTCAATCGTATGTCGTAGCACTTCGCACCATCACATTAGTTGCAGAAGCGGTGAGCTGCTGTATAGTGCAGGCAGAATTGAGGCGTTAATCACTGAACCTCCACGCTTTTAAAGAATGGACATCACATTAAACACATTATTTTCAAATGAGGATTTTGAAAATAATTCTTTCTAGTGGTAGCGAACCAAAGTAGAAATTTTTAAAGCAAATGGATCTCTCATAAAACTTTTATCAGAACTTAAGAATCTAGCCATATGGCCTGCACTTTTATAAGTAATAGTGGACAAGTTACGCTAAAATTAATTTTTTTTAAATATTAAGACATTAATTTTGCTACCGTCTGAAAAGAAGATTTCTGAAACTACGGAAATTCCGTAGCAGTTGGAGGGTATGCATCACTATCCAAATTAAATCTTGAGTCATCACTGAAGACGACCTGGTTCCATTCGATTGCAGTTCAATCCGGTCGAGAGCTACACCGTTCCGAACGGAGACAATGTGGGTGCCAATACTGCCTATGCTGTACAACAGCAACCATTTTTACAGCTAGTGTGACAGTTTAAGGTACCATCACATACCCTTAACAATGCTCAACAGAAGCATGACACTCCTGAGGAATGTTTGTGGCATCTTTCAGCCACATGTGTAACCATTCATGGTGGGGTTCCCGTAAACCATTTTTTCAACAAGCAATACTCAAAGAAAAAACAAGGGTGTCCCAGGAATGTCTCCGTCACATACGCTTGCCCCCACGCTTTAGCACTGAATGAGCATATCTCGAACCACTTAAGACGACAAGTTTAACAGCTCCCAAGCGTAGACGATTTTGTGGGGATTTTTACAGCAATTGTAGAATGAGATGTCGCAAGCCATCATAAGGGACTCATATGCCTAAATGTCTGAACTTATCACACCCTGCATATGCACTAGAAGAGGCTTAAGAGTGTAATAAAACCTCAATTTTTTCCCTGCAATAAATCATCATTTTGTTTTGACTTTTTAATCATTTACTGAAATCAACGTTGTATGTAAAATTTTGACATAATTTTACATAAAAATTTCCTTCTGACAACTCTCTCTCTCTCTCTCTGTGTATATATATAAAAATTTAAAAGATTTCTATATTATTAACGAATTCATTAGACATATCTGATGACTTGCAATGGAACGAATTACAGATACAGCTGCGAAAAAACAAGATATTGGAATGGATTTCTATTTATTCCTTGTGCAAATTTAAAACCAGGTAAATTGGAAATCTTTCAATTTTAGCTGCTCAAGTAGTTTGAAGTTTAAATTTCAGCCATTTTTTTTCCTTCAATATATCATAAAAACGATTGGTAACTTGATTACAACATGTGATGTGAACTGATCCACAAATGGCTGAAAATGTAAGAATTTATTTTAACTAATTTCACATTTAATTTTAATAACAGTTTTAATCAACAAAACGAACTTCTCAGAAGAGAAGAAATTAGCATTTTGCCAAAAATGCAAAGTCAAGGAAGAACGTATGGACGAAAGGATAAACATCCCTCTAAATCAATTTACATAAACATTCATATCATATTTTCTAATTAAAATAATCCTACAAATTTGTTTAAATGAAGGTATGTAGCCATGTAATCTTATTAAAAAAAAAAGTAAAAACTTTTGTTAATCTTTGGAGCTTATACAAATAAATATCTTTAAAATAAAGGTGGAAAAAAAACTTTCAACATTAATAAATCCAAAACTATTTTGAAATTTTAAAAAAGGGTGAAGTTTTGCAATCTTGCATATCTTTAGACGCTCAATTTTTAGATTGACTACAAAAAAAAAAAAAAAAAAAAAAAAAAAAAAAAAAAAAACATAATATTAATATTAATAGTTTATCTAATATCTATAGTCTTTGAGGCGGTACAAAGCATTCTTCATTTTTCTCATAAAATGAATCAAAAACTATTGTCCACATCAAAACATTTTCATATCAGAATGCTCCTTTAATTTCTCTAAAAATGCACAAAATTTCATCTGATAGTTTTAACACCTTTTTCATTCATTTCAAAATAATTTAATTATTTTCATTCATTTTCTTAATTTATAAATGAATTTCATTAAACTTTCTAGCTCTATATATATTGTTGGCCCACAAACCCACTATTTTTGTATGTCACAAATGACTTTCAGTAAATTTTCTAGATCTACAGATAGTGTCCCGAACCCACTAACCTTGTATGCAACAAATGTGAAGACTTTAAATTTGAAAAACCTTAGCCTAGAAATTTATTTGACTTGTATTAGTAAGGGTGCTCAGAGGTATTATTTCTCAAATTATAAGATTTAAATGTATTTGCAGCAGTAAATCAACTTTGAGTTAAAAAGTTGATGTTTTTAAAACAAATATCTAGTAAATTTGCAAGTAATTGTATTAGTCATTTGTTAGCTCAATTAAAATTCTTTTTATATTTCAAGTTTCCATTTGCATCATTAGGATTTCCACAATTCACAATGTCTAAACTATAACCAGCTATTGATGGTGCTGATGGCTGTTAATATAATAGTCTATTTGTTCAGTGATCTTTGAGTGGAAAGTGAACCCGGATTAATCATTTTGTGTGTTTTTACTAAGAAACGATTTCTTTTTAGAATTTTTATTTTGTTTTTTTCAGTTAAAAGTGTAAGGTACAGCAATTTGCAACATGGCCTACAATTTTTGCTGTTTGTCATGTTGTAAAACTGATATTCGTCAACTACTTTAAAGTACATATTAATTAGATAAAGTAAATTAAATAACATATATTTATACAGAATGCATTTCTTCTAAAATTTAATAAACTTGCTTAATTTTTAATACTGAAAACTATGAAATTTAGAGTTCATTGAAATAACACTAATAGCTAATTTTACTGATCTAGAGTAAAAAGTATTTAATTAAAAAAAAAAAAACTATTTTAGACTGGGTGAGTTTCGATATGCAATGTCAAAAAAATTTAAGCAATATCACAGATATTTTTCTTAACCTGGCATGTACCTTTAGGCAGGTATTTTGTATCCTACTTTTGACACTTAATTTTGAATAAATAATTTTTAGCAACAAATTCTTACATATATTATTATTTAGTTAGGTCTGGCACTTAATTTTTTTTAAAAATTAAATTCAGAAACTTTTCATGTAAATAAGATGTTTAAGTTTACTTTGATGATTCACTTTTATCTGAAAAATATAGATAAAATTATGATGAACCAGATGTCAAGAAAAGAAAATTTTTGCATTTTCCTCACAGTTATGTTAGTTATACAAAAATAATACTTTTGAAGATAATGTCAAAAGATCAAAGTGTTATTTTCAATAATTGGTTTTTTCTAAATCCAAGTTATTTAGAAATAATTATCTTTATACTTAATAAGTATTTGCCAGGTTTCAATCTGTCTTCGGCAGCAGGTAATACAAAAATAAATCTTTAATATTGATTGGATGTTTAATTCTTACAGGATATTGTAAACTGAATAGCTAAGAAATACATTCGTAAACTTTAAATAACATCGATATACATTTCTTTCTTTTTACTCTTCTTTTTCAGGTAAGCACTTTTTAATCACTCAAAATATATTTTTAAGCACTTAAAAAAATACAATTACGATAAGCACACTAAAATTTTTTTTTCTTCTTATTGTTGAAAGTTCTCCATATATATATATATATATAGTAAAATAATAATGCAAGGAAAAAAGTAATATGTTAAAAAAATAATACGTAAAAAAAGTAATAAAGTACAATAAAGGTTTATAAAAAGGTTATGCAATTGGTCAACAGTTCCCCCAAGTAAAAATTCTTACAATTAAAAATCTCAATTAATTCTTATCTTTATTAAATTAAATGAATAACAGGAAGATGGAAATTTTGAAGAGATGAAGCTTGATGAGTTTCCTCTGCTCTGGGGACATACATGAAAATACGTATAAGTGAATGATCCCCATGTTAAGTTCAAGGATTATGGTATTGATCTATGAATAGAAGAGCGCAAGGCCATTAGTTTTTCAGTGACGAAGACAATGGTCCTTCACCAACGATGAAACTAAAAAGAGAAGGAACATTTTTTTTTGGCTATTAGGGAAAAAAAATTTGGCTTTGTTTAGTTGGTCCCCATGATCAGCAACAATTTTTTATTTGTCAAATGCCAGTTACATCAGCCGTTAGGTCATTAAACTTCTTGCTTGCCAATAGCGTTGAAATATAGAAGAAAAATCTGTCAGTGCTTCACACTCGTCCAAATGTTCTGCCGTCATAGGTCGTCCACTATCACATATAACACACAAAGGTGAATCGACTAGTCCAATGCGAAATAAATGATTCTGTAGACAGTCATGCCCTGTTAATAGTCTAAAAGCTGCAGCCGCAACTGATCTCGGGTGGTCAGGAATAAAAGCTGAGTTTGTTAAAAGAACACTCCAAGACCTGCCATTGCAAGCCCGAGTGGCAAAATTTCTAAAAGTCTTTTGATATATGAGTGATGTCAGCAGTTTAATGGAATGGAGGCTTGCTTCAGTTTTGGGCTTTTGGAGAACCGCAGCTCCTCTTTTGGCAAGCATATCTGCCATCTCATTTCTATAAATACTGCAATGTGAGGGTACCCATTGAATGATTTCTGTTCTTTCATGAATGTTCTTTTCCTGGCACTGCCTGACTAACATGTTCTTACTCTTGATAAGATGAGATGACCTGCATTGCTGAAGTTGAATCTGAAAGGTTAGCTGCTTTCTTGAAAGGGTTCTGTGTCAAATATAGTTGTTGAAGAGCCACCTGAATGGCTTTCAGTTCTCCATCAAAATGCGTGGAGTAAGCTCCTACGGATAAGTAGAAACTGAAAAGCTTGCTAAAAACTCCAGCCCCCTGCTCCCTAACGGTCAGAGAACCATCCCTGTATGTATGTATCCATTCCTCAGCCGGAAATTAATGCTCAATTTTTTCCAACGCAATAGCTTTTATTTGCTCTGGACTCATTTCTTTCTTATCTACTTTTATATTCAGGTCCAACCGCACATCAAGGAAGCTATAGTTCAACGGGTTTGTCAAAAACAGCAGTGCCGGTTTCAGTGCTCTTATGTCATTGTATTGTTCAAGGCGGGAGACACATTGTAGGAAACCATTTTGCGTCTTCAGATTTCTTTGTCTAGTATTATCATAATTTCTCCAATAAGAATTACTTGGCAACCGAATATAGCAGCAACAGTTTGAGAGATATTTCAGTTCGATTTCAGAAGGCAGAAAATGAAGCCTGAAATTGAGAATCTCTTGCAATTGAGTTGCACATAAATTGTGCAAGAATCCTTCCCAATGAACCCAGCTCAGTATACGCACATGTAGACATGCAAATATTTCATCAAATATTTAAAATAATTGCCGCTTTCATACGCTATGGACCAACGGCACAACAGAATGGATTGTGGTTGAATGCATTGTAAAAACATTGAATAGAAAAATTTGAAGACCACGCTTTTTGTATAAATTCGTGGTGAAAATCGACAAGGTAAAAAAAAAATCTTATGTTGGAAAAGGGAAAACAAGGCACTTTTTAAATACACCCAATGAAAAAAAGCACCTTTAAGGGCTTTAAAAAATGAAAATAAGCACATGTAAGCACTTTTTAAAAACGATATGCACCCTGTTTTCTTTCTATTTTTTCCCTTCAAAAATTAGAGTAAAGAACGAATATTAAAGTTACGTAAAGTTATGTTAGTTACGTTAAAAGTTAAAATTTTCAACAGAGACATTAAAGGTCAAAAATCAGAAAATAACTCACGATTGCTATAAAAAAAAATCATGAAAATCTCATAACTTTTGCAAGAGCTTTACATCTTGTTTGAATAAACCTTGCCTCCACTTGAAGAATACATAGAGCAATATAAAGCAATTTTTATCAATATGAATAAAGGCAGTAGGTATCCCTGCTTTTTACATGCATTACAAAATTCAATTCAGTATTTTCTTTCAGATTAGAAAAAGCGCCCTAATTCAAATATAGGAAAGAGAAAATTGAAAAAAAAGTAATAAATGAAATAAAATCAAATTTATCGAAGCAATTTTCTTTGTATAAAAGTGTGTTAAAACATTTTTATTTGGTTTTTCCAGACTTCTTTCCATATCATTATGTTCAGCAAATAAATTTTTTTACAACATTTAAACATTTCTAATAAATAAAAATGTTAAATAATAATTTTAATCTTAAAAACATCATTTCAATGCCTCTTTCTCCTGAATTCTTCCAGATGTATTGCATGTACTTTCCTATTGTTACACCCATTTTTCAGTTGATTTTAAACATTATTAATTGAAGACAAAAATTCTTGCATTTAAAGGTTAAATAAAAGTAGAAGAAAGCAAGGAAAGTTATTTTTCATGCACTCTTATACCACTAACAAAATAATTCATTTTAGAAAACAAAATACAACTTTAAGAACTTAAACATTTATCCAAATATCTTTTGAAACTTTAAAAGCTGTACATATGAACACACATATTTCCTTCAAAATTAAAAGAAAAAATTTACTCACATCTGCATCATCAATATTTTCCTCATTTAGAATTCCAAACTGTTCAAATTCTTTTTCCACGTCTACTATTTGAGGTAGAGAATAATTAGGATTTGAAGCTAGGTCATCAGGTATTAAATCACTTAATTCATCCAATGGAAACAATTCAGTTAAATCACAGAAATCATTGTCTTCAAAAGGTAGAAATGCGTCTAAGTCAAAAGAATTCAAGGAATCGACTTCTTTGGCTAATAACTCAGATTCAAAAGGTTTACTCTTTTCATCATGGAATGATTCATTTTTTTGAAAGTGATGAAGAGAAACATTGTTATCAAAAGAGCTAGAGAAGTCATCAATCACATATTCACCTAAAAACAAAATAAGATATTTGTTGTATATCAAAATAATAATGTTTATAAATTTGTTTTTTAATGATTCTGGTAACATCTAAACATATAATAAATATAATAACAAAATAACTAACCGGTTTCTGAATCAATTGTATAATTTAATCCAGCCAAAGGATCAGGAACAATCACAGGTTCTTCAGGCACTTTCAAATCTTTCTGGTCAAGCAAATCCTAAATAAATAGAAATTTAAAATTACACAGTGATAGATACAGTCTTCAAATTCATTATAACTTGTAATTATTACTTAAGTGTTTCTGGCAACATAGCAATTGGGAAAATATTGCAAGAATAAAATACTGTTGAAGACCAATAAAGGTATAAAGAAAGTAGAAAGACATAGATAAAACATCTTTTATGCAGCATAAGACCAAAAAAAAAAAAAAAGGATCTTGTTCATGTTATATTATCTGAAAAAGATTTATTCAGTTAATTTTAAACCTTAAAATTTCTCTAAATTTTTGACTAGTTAAATCCACATTAAACTGAAATGGCCTTTACAGACAGAAGTTAAATATTGAAATAAATAATCTTAGGAAAGAATTTGAAGTCAAGAAGGGAAAAAAATTCAATTCTTTTAAGTTACATTATGGGAGTTTGTATGGGAAAGTGATTTTAATTGAGCCAACCAATATTCCAGATGTCAAACTATAACAAAATTGACTAAAACAAGTAAATGTGAACTCAGTATATAATATTACTAATAGATTTTAAAAAAGTAATCAGATTGTTGTTTGCACTATTGTTTATTATTTTTCTACCTTTCAAATTTTAGTTCATTATGAATAGAAATGACATAAAATATAGTATAACCTTATCAATCCATGGAACTGGGTTTTTGAACCCAGTTGAAAAACCCAACAAAACAATGAGAATTTTTCAACAAAACAATGAGAAAATTCATTGTTTGTTTCAATAAGATTAGATTTTAAAAAATCTAAAAACTATAAGATGTTAAAATTCATAGAAGTTCTAAAAACTAAGTTATGCTATTTCTCCTAATCTAATAAAACCACTCCTTCATTTTCAACCTTTTTTCAAACATATTGTGCTGTTAAACTTTTTCATTCGATTTGGTTAAAAGTTTAGCATATTATTACTTATGTAGGTCATTGTTACAATTAGAATTTTTAGGATTTTGATAAATTGAATAGTAAGACTAATTCTTCATTCAATGTGTCATCCTTTTTATTAAAAAACATATAAATAAGACCAGCATGAAGTAAAAACCACAATTATTATAGACATCATGTTTAATATTTAGATAAATTGTATAACAAATTAGAGACTTAATTGACCTGTAATTAACAAATAAAATAGGTAACATTTATAAAGTTGTCTTTTTTTCAAAAATTTATTTTTAAATATGTTATTTAAATTTAGCGCCCCTCAGAAGCTGTGTCTGGGTAATGGTGTCTCCTCTTGCTCCCCTCTAGCTATGCCACTTATCACCTGATTTGCTTCCATATGAAAAAAAAAAATTAAAATCATGGAAATAAGGAAAATGATACAGAAATTTTTTTTAATTCCAAATGTCTTTTTTAATATTAGGCATTAGGACTGGGCTATAAATCGATGTATCGCGACATATCGATTTAGAACATATATCAGCAAGCAGATGCAGCATTTTTCGTTTCAGGCGATGCATTAGAAATCTGATTTAAGCTGTAGATTAAAGACGACGAGTGCAAAACAATGTATCGATATAGGACGCCCAAGGATCTTCTTGCAACTGATACCGACTTGCACTGTGGAAGACGATGTTCGTTTTGTTATGTTGCAATGGCCATGATTGATGAGTGGTAGAATCAGAACTATAGTTTTGAGAATATATATCGTGATCTCGCATGTTTGTTTTCGCGCCTCATAGTTTTTCTCTTTTTCTTCGTCGCGACTTGATATCGCTTCTTGTAGATTATTTTCAGTGGGACTGACCTTGTGATTGCCGTCGTTACCTTGTTCTGAACGTAATCTATTATGGAAAAGAATATATAAAGAAGCGTTTCTTAATTAATTAGGTACATTTTTCTTAAAACAAAACTTTTTTTATTTATTTTTAAATGTAAAAATTAATTTTGATATTATATGTTTAAGTAATTTTTTACATTATTGAATTTATTACAATTGGAAATCTAATTTAAGGTGCCCGTAAAGAATTAAATTACAAAGCAAATTTGTTAGGCTATTTTTTACTTTATTTTAATTTATTAAAAACTTTTTGGATAAAACTTCTAATACTTTAATGGGTTTTTATTACTGATTTTAAATTTATAAATCTTTAGTTGCTTTTATTTTTATAAATAAAATTGTAACAAAACTTAGTTTTCCTCTTTTGGATTTGGACATAAGTCAATCAACTTTGTTTATTCAAAAAAAATTAGTAAGGTTTGCAACTTCTTTTTTTAAATTTATTTTTAATCATTTAGCACTTCGTTTTATTAAAGAGTATAACCATGTTTTTTCATTTTCTTTCAATATTATCAGTTAAATATATTATCGAATATCATAATTCTTTTGTTTTTATTTTTAAGAAATTAAACCTTACTTTGTTTTTTCGTTCAGAATTCGGTAATAATTCAATTTAACTTATTTATGTGAAATAATGATAAAAAATAGTGTTGCTTCAAAAGCGTTTTTTTGTTTTTATTTATTTAGCACTTTGTTTTAAGCATACAGATAATTTTGAATGAACTTATTTTTTAAATTTTCTTTCTATATTGTTAGGTAAATATATTGATAAATTTCAATTTTTTTAAATTTTTTTTATTATTTATTTCTAAACTAAGAAATCTTTCGTTATTTGCGCAATCATTTTTAGAAAATATAACATTAATATCTTTCTTAAGCAAAACCTATATATCTTCAAATTCATAAATTGATTTAAATCAATCTGAGTATGAAGTTTTGATAGAAATGCGACTTTCTGTACCTTACAAGTAAATGAAATTCAAAAATACCAAGCCGCATTACATCACTATATCGCGATGCAAAACTGACGATGCATCAGGATATAAAATTTCTTATATCGTCCAGTCCTATTAGGCATATGCATAAATATTCTACACAAAAACAATTTAACTTAATTTAAAGACAAGCAATTACTATGAATTTGAAACAAAAGTAATATGACTCCTCAGTTTATAATTTAACTTAGTTCACAATCACAAAGAAATTTGGGGAGAAAGATGGAATCGGCATCTATTTGGAATATTTAATTTTTGAATAAAAGTGCTCGGTCAGTAGATAAAAATTAATGTTTACATATATGGGTCATGCAATCAAAATTGAAATATTAGCAACATACATTTAATATATTTTTATTTTGCGATCCTCAAATTTTATATGTCACAAACTGCAATTAAAATTTTAAATTCCTACATTCTTAATACTCATATAGAATTTTATATTATGGCACCCATCTAATGGATGTGTGATTCCTAATGTTTAGTTTAGAGTTTTGAACCCAACCCAGAAGACAAGGTACCTTTCGGGTCAAACAATTGACCAACTCTTTTTCACACAATTTTTTTTAGGAAACACAAAAGTCCTTAATAGTTATTTCAACGGCAAGGTAGTTGAACAGCAAGATCTGATTATCACTAAGGACAATTTGCATCACACAAAGATGCATAATCATTAATTAAATTTTTAAGAAGAAAAAAAGTTACCTTTTCTTTAAGGAATTCAACATCTTTCAACTTATCAGTTTCCCCAGGTTGGCGAGAATCATATGCATCTCTGGTAACTCCTAAATCAATGTCTTGTTTCCATAGTATTTCAATAAGGTCCATTTCCTAAAATGATGCAATAATATGTCAGAAAGGAAGTACAGGCTTATAATGTAAAATAGCAATATGAATTTGAAAACTAAGTAAAGAATAAGAATTTACAGATAAAACAATTTTTTAAAAAATATTAAATAATGCCACAAATGATAAACTATGTATGTGAATGTAATACCAATAAGCACAATTTTTAATTATTATAGAATAAACAATTTTTTATTTATTTTAATAAATTAAAACTATCAATAAAATTAGTTGTATTTAAATTTTTCAGTCATTATTTGGAACAGAATAATTTGTAAGTAATTTAAATATGTAAATTTGATTGTTCTGCTTTACCTATACAAAATTATGTAATTGGTTTCTTTCTATTTTTCATTTTTACCTGAGCTGTAAAATCACATAGTAATTTAGTTGAATCACACGTTACGTGCATTTTATAATTAAAATTAACTTGTGCCCAATCAAATTTTGTTATTTTTCTAATAGTAATAATAATAATAAAAAATAATAATAATTTGCTCAACGAAATCAACTTCACGGAAGATTAGAAAGAAATAGACTGTAGCATAAAAAATGTGTGATAGTTGAAGAGATGATATCTCTTTATGACAGAAAAATATGATAAGAAATGTGTGGTTCTAAGTTCACATTTTATCAGCTATAAAACAAAAACTTTATTCTAAATTAATTCTTGAAATTTACAATAGAGGGCACCACCACAAAAAGTTTTGATCACAAATTATTCACATGAGAAAGAAAAATTAGTTTTGGAATGAAAAAAGCTGAAAATATTCGATATGTTTTTCTCTAATTACTTAACAATTTCTTTGTATTTCTATTTAAAAATAAATAATTCTTTACTTGTTTTAATTAATTAATTCTAAAAGTAAAAACTCGATTTTTAAACATTTTTTTTCCACATCGATCTTCCATCGAGGTTGCTTCTTAGATTCATGTTAGACAAAATAATAAATTATCTTGTCCCAACATGAATGCTTATCTGAAAATACACACAGTTGTAACCAAAAATTGACACCAAAATAATTTCTTCACTCAGACTACTATTTCATATAAAGTAGATTTTTTAAAAAATATTTGTTTAATTTTATTATAACTATTAGACTTAAAAGGTTATTTCTGAATTACAATGAGCTAATTTTAAATTTAAATTAAATGAATTTACGGTATATATTAGTTTCATTTGCTACTGATAGATGGCAGCACCAAACATTAAAATAGAATGACGAAATCTTTACGTAATTTGTTTTGATTGCACCTCACACTGTAACCCCAGTAGCAATCCACGTGGAATCCTTTTTTAAAACGCAGTGATAATGAACGGCAAACACTTAAACTGTAAATAAATAGGCAAAAACCAAAATAAGTTTATTTAGTAGTGGTTGAGGAAATGTTGATACTTTTTATAATAAGCTTGATTTTAATGACAAGCAATCACATCTTGTAAAAGTTAATCAATTGTTTTTTAACTCTGAAGTAACATATTTATATCGATATAGAAAGCACACATGTGTATTTCCATTGCAACCATTTCTCGCTAATAGGGAGTTTCTTTAGACATAGTTTACAATTACTACACAAAACTCTTTAATTTGGATAAATTTGAAGTATTTTAAGAAGCTTAACGTTAACACAATTTCATCCTCCTCTATTCCATTATTTCTTCTTACGATTTTTTAATCGTAATATTATTTGCAATGGAAATAGAAAAATTTATGGGTAATACGTATAAAAAAAATTACTTATTACGAAATTTAAAAAAATATGATTCAAGCATAATAATAATCTTCCATGCACTAAATATCTGCAAAATGGTTATTTTTTCTTAACTTGTTTTAAACTTAGATTTATATTGCTGGTGATTTATAATTTTTTTCTTCATTTATCTAAATTTCGGAAGGACATATAGAGATTTTTAACCATTGAGGGGGACAAATATTTAGAGTCCTCCCCACCAAGAGCTGTCTTAAGGATGGGGACAAGCAAAACCAAAGCCCCATTCCCGTGATATTCGTTCCCCCTCTTTCCTTTTTCTTAATAATTATAATGTGTTCATTTCTTAAAAATTAATTATATATATAAATATACAGTCGGACCTCTATTTAACGAACTTCCCTTTTACGAATTTCTCTATTTTGCGAATTTTTTCGAGAAACCAAAAACGTTTTGTAAATTTCTTCGTAAAATAACTTCCAAATAGCGAAGTGAATTTTCAATTTAACGAACTTTTCCTTGAGATCCATTTTCCGTAAAATTTCAGAACATTTTAAACTTGCTAACGCATTTTATGAGGGAAGCGCCCTTGAATTGATTTTTGAAGTCACTTAACTTTTAAAGAAAGCTGCAAAATTCCTTTACCTTTTTTGTTTTTCAAACGAAAAACTCAAACAAAATTAACGGATTTTATCAGTAGCAATTAAACTTAAGAACTCATGTGGTAATACATGTTTAACATTACTTTTATAACAAACGCAGATATAATTTTATACATAAATTCAGCTTCTCTTAGTTGAAAATATATGTAGCACGTATTGGATAATGTTTTGCTCTATTCTTGCTTTCCATGCAGATTTCTTTTATGGATTGCAGATTTCTTTTTAAAATAAATAGTAGATACTACTTTGAAAGATAAAGGTGTATCAATTGCTATGTTAATTATGTCTAGTGTTTATGAATTTAAAACATGTTTTGTGTCGTTTAAGTATTTCAAAAGGTGACTTTCTATTTAGCGAATTTTCTATGTAACGAACTTATTATCGGGATTTAGCAACTTCGTTAAATAGAGGTCTCGTTATATGAGGACAGATCAATAATTTTTTGAAAGTATGCTAAAACGTCATTTTATTCAACTTGGTTGGATAAAGCCGCATATATAAAGATATAATGAACAAAATACTTTTTTTTTCCTACTGAAAATTTATCTATAACAAGAAATTAATATTATAATGCTCCTAGATTGAGATATATACAGGTGTTTAAAAATCAAGGCACGTAAAGAATATAATTTGGAATTTATCGCAAATTAAATAAGTTGATTTAAGAATAGAAATCACACAACAAAAAAAACTTTGTTCTTTTGCAATGCTTCAGGCTTCATGCATCCATCGTTTAGTAGTAGTAGTACTTGATTTACGTCGTAGTAGAGTTGCATATTGGGCTATTGGTGACAGTTTGGGAAACATCCCTGAGGATGGTTCAAAGACATGCCATCACAATTTTTATCCTCTGCTTCTCCGCTTTGGTAGCCCGACTACCTTGCGCAGGAAGTCAAGCAGTTTACGGTAGAACAATTGAAAGAGGACTACCCTCGATCCCTTCGCAAGCTGATGAAATGGGTCATCCACCCGCTCAATGACTGCTCGACTTCGATGTTCTACAGGTAACCATGCCTCTACGATCAGTCATCTGTGGGACGTGCCTATCGTTTAGAGTTGCGACTCATTGTCCAATCATTTGTCATATCCGACTGAAAAAGTTCAAATTTAATCTGGCAACGCCATTTAACAAAAGATTTAGTATATTTTAACCGTGATGTAAAATCGAAAACAATAGCTAAAAAGAGGTGTAATCAGTTGTTGAAATCGCCTAAAATAAAACTTTAAGTAGCATGGCGATTGTCTGTAACTAGTTTTATGTAATTTCTGATAAATGACAAGTGTAGTTTAGTCAATAATGCCGGGTCTCGGTTTTGCCCAACTCTCTCTTAAATGATTACTTAAGCAAGATCCTTAGACGCAGAATTCCTCACTTTTAACTAAAAGCAATTTATTTCGTGTTTATAAAATATAAAAATAAAACGATAGCAAGGAAATTTGAAAGCGGGAATATAAATATTAAAAAAAAAATTTTCTTCTTCAAAATGCTAATATTAAAAATTAATATATATAAAAAAATAATAATTACTAATATATATTAAAAATTAATAATATATAATAATATTAAAAATTAATAATATATAATAATATCAAAAATTAATATTTTACCAAAAAAATTATTTTATTTATATATATAAAAAAAAGTGAAAATCTGAGGCCACGAACGATTTAGTTTTCTGGGGGCTAACAGAAAGAGAACATATAAAGGGCCACGTAAATTTTGGCAACCGACTTTTAACAAACTAGAACTACATGCAGAGCTATAATTCTAAATTAATGACGAAAATTTTATATTCTTAATAAGGAAAAGAATTATGAATGAACATTAATACAGCGACGAAAAGAAATAGCAAATATGGTGGGTGAATTTCTTAGATTAGAAGTAGAGAAATTTTCAATCTTCTATCAGTTATCTCACAAATGTCAGCGTTTGAAATGCTGCCTTTAGTCAACTAGCGTTTTTTTTCATTTTTTTTTCTTTTTTTTTTTAAGAATTGTCGTGATAGTGGGCGAGCGGGGGCATTTGGCCAGAGCATCGCATTTTAAGGATTCCAATGCCGGTGATATTAGGTGCTGATTATTGAAAAAATTACTTTTTTAAAAATAACAAACATCAATTTCAGTATCGAAAATCTTTTATTGCATAGATGAAATTGAAAAGAATACCTCATTCTCCACATTCCATAATAGCTTATAAAATTTATAGTATTTGATAACAAGATTTATTAAAACATTTTTTGATTATTTTTTAGGTTGCTTCACTCACTTCTAAGGGCTACTAATGCTGTGTATATAAAAATTAACCTACAGTATAATATATAAAGGGGGAAAAAATGTCATGCAGTTCATATTCAGGAGAGTAATTCAAAAAGAGGGGAAAATATGTCTATTTCAATATTTAAAAAAAAAACAACATGGATTCCTATAAAGAACACCAATTAGCAAACTAAAAATAAAATTTCAAACGCTGAAAATATTTTTTCTCAAAATATCAAACCGCAAATAAGTTATAGCAGGATCAAAGTGAGGAAGTAATCCTGTAATAATTTGTTTGCACAATAGGAAAACATTTTATGAACAATGCAATCTTCATTTTTCACTCTATACCTAAGCTCACTCTTTTTATGTTTTAAAATTTCAAATATTACATACTATTTTATACAGGGAGTGTAAAACAGTTTTCGAAATACATTAAACAAAATAATAATAATAATCATTTTTTTAAACAAACAAACTATTTTCGACGCAATAGTTATTGCAAATTCCTCGACTCATTTGATGATGAAAGGAAGCAACTAAAAAAAGTGTATTAGTGACATAAATGACAAGAAAATATTTGAAAATAGGTTCATCAGTTAGCCTAATTTTCATGTTAGTTGAAGTTATTTCTAGCTTATTTTAAAACTAGTATACTTCCAGCTTACTTCGGCTGCCAAACCGAGGTCACCACAAATGAGACAAGATAGGAATAAACAATACACTCATTAGATTTAAAAGCTCTGTATCTCATATGAACAAAGGTGGATTTTAACCACTATTCATATAAGGCCTTCGTGTGATACACACTCAGAAAGCTAGTTTTGTTCCAAGACAAACAAGATTAACAAAGTTATTATTCCAGATGCTTGCTAGAAATTTATAACCAACCAGATTTATATGTTAGGGCTTCTACATTTAAGATTATCAAATGGAAATCATCCTAATGGGTAAAAAATGAATTCTATTTAAGACATAACCAATCAAACGCTGCTAAACTTAGTTCCATACGATTGAAATATATATTTGTAACGGGCATAAAAATGTCGAATGATTTTTAAAGTTCAATGAGGATGCAGAAAAGGAATTTCAAGGTTGTGCTATTGTATATTTCATAAATTTAAAACATATCCTAACATTTTTGAGTGTCGAAAAGGGGTTTCTTGAAGGCACTGTAAGACTTATTTACTTTACTTAGCTCAAGTATTTTGTATAGATTTTAAATAAGTCAGGCAAAAACGATGCTACACTCGTTGTATGACATAGATATATCTATCTCTCTCTTTCTATATATATACATAGATTACACCAGTGTCATATAAAGTAGTGGCATCTTTGCCCCTGACATATTCAATAATCTGCCTGAGTAAATATGCAACACTCGTTGTATAACATAGATATATCCATCTGTCTTTTTCTATATATATACATATATTACACCTGTGTCATACAAAGTAGTGGCATCTTTGCCCCTGACATATTTAAAAATTTGCCTGAGTTAATATGCAACATTTTTTTCATAAACCCCAATTTGTCTGCAACCTCAACTCATATAATTTATCGACATTGTAAAAGTTTATAAAATATTACCATCATTTATAAAATATTTTACTTTAAAAAAAACCTTCGATAATTTAAAACGGTCAATGAAACTGGACACAAAAATAAAAGCGAAGAACCAAATGAAAAATGAGAGATCACTATAGGACTTGGAACCCATATTTATCTAGAAAAGATAAAAACATTGAGGCGTATTTATTTATTTTTTTAAAATAAAAAATCCAGTTTTCCTTACAAATGTAGAGTATTATTACCTTACAACTTACTGACGCAAAATAATAAAAACAACTTACCTCAGGTGTAAGTTCCAAATTCTCAGGAGAGCTTGGTAACTCATTAATAGCAGCACCATTAATATCAGATACATCTTGATTTCCAATAGCAACACTTCCTTCAGAAGTATTAGCCTCATCAGAAGTAGAAGATGATTGTTGCTCAGGAAAATTCACAATACATGTAATCCAATTTTCTCGTCGAACGCTATTTACATAATTGAGTCTACTGAACAATATAGCTGCTTCATCAAGCTCATTCTGTTCGATGCTTTTTGGGTGAGGATATCGCAAATAGGATTCTGAGTGGGATATTTGGGTATAGGCTGATGTTGAACCTAAACGAACAGATTGACTTGCTGGTTCTCGGATAGAAGCATGATATCTAAAATTTCTAGAATCAAGCTCTACGCGAAGGACGAGCAATATAAGTAATAACAAATCGTAATTTGCTTTTTTAGCAAAAAACATGTTTGGTTTCTTTTATATCACAGTGCTTCCAAGTTTAGATCGTTGTTAGTTTGTAAAAAAAAAATTAAAAAAATTAAAAATTAAAGTATACTGCGATAATTTTTCTTATTTTTTCTCTACTTTAACTTTCCTCATCGAACCTACTCCATAAAATCAAGATGAATTGCACAAACTAACATTGCTGCATTAAAAAAAGAAGAAAAAAAAAGAAGAAAAAAAAAGAAAGAAGTAGAACTTTATAACAAATATATTTAGATAGGAGGTTTGATTGCACTCAATAAATATCGAACACGCAGAAGCTTTTCAATTTAGTGATTGTTCCATTTAGAAGCTGAATTGTTGACTTTAAAGACTATATCCTTTAACAACAGATATTTCCTAAAACAACCTGCAAAAAATATACAGCAATAATTAGAAATAACATATAAAATGTACTTACAAATATTATCTAAAACAAAATGTTGCGGAAATAGATATGATAAGAGTAACGTGATGCCATTTTTTAAAAAAATTCTAAATTTAAATGAACAGTAAGTTGAATAGCATCGAGTTTGAACAGCACTGTGAAAACAAGAAGAATGCATACAATTTACCAGTGTAACAGTTGCTATAAAATGAATTGTACAGCACACAAAACAAATAAACAAAAATACAATGAAACCAAAAAAATATTAATTAATGAAAAACGATACACAATGAAAAATTTCTGCTATTGAAAATCGGATATTTGTGCAATAAGAGATTCTTTTTCGTTTGAGGGATCAACCAAAAGCAGGCGATAATTTAAGTCACAAAAATAAACACAAAAACGTCCTTCTAACAACTGAATAAACAGATCTTTTTTTCCCCTCCCAAACAAGATCTAGATCTCAGGGGTCGTTCATTTTTTTTTTTTTTTTTTNTATTAGTTTTTTTTTTTTTTTTTTTTTTTTTAAAAGCTGCGTTTGGACGGCAAAACTCATTTTTTTTATTTCAATCATTCTTATTGTTGTCATATTTGAAATAATTTAATTATAATTACTTTGTTGATATTATAATTGCTTATTTTATATAATGATTTCTAATATACTAATTTCTAATATACTAATGAGTTTGTATGAAATATATATCGCTCATCGGCTGCAATAGTGGCACAACTCAAAAAACACGCGTTTTGGACTAAGAACAGGTGTAAATACACATTCTTTTCAGCAGCAATGCTAGCACAACTCATAATTCAACTTGAAGGTCTTCGTTTAAGCAAACTAAAGCATTTCTTATGCATTTTCCTTAGCAATGAAAACCTCAAAACATGATTTTTTGAGTTGTGCCGCTATTGCAGTCCATGAGCGATATACTTTTATGTTATTTTAAACCTTTTACATAGCCCGTCTTCCATAACTCTAGAATTAATTATCTAATAAATCAAATTAATTAATAATCGAATTAAATAATCTTTGCACTTGTATACATGTTTTTAAGACTAGAATGCTTACAAATTATTCAACACCAAATGATTATTAAATAAAAAAAAATTTCCTTTTTTTTAAATAACAAAATTGTTAAATAAAAATAATTACTAATTAATTGACACACCTTAACTGTGCCTTTCAACACATGAAGATTACATGTTAGTAAAAATCCGATCATTAGATCAGTAAATATTATTCAATGTAACATTTTATTATTATTACTTAACGTATTAAGAAATCACGGTATTTGATGTATATTTTCTGAAAAATATTTTTAAAAAGTACTTCAGAAAAAAAAAGCATTTTATCATTAAAAAAAATCAATAGAAGAAAGAAGAAAAAAAAAGGAAGTTCTTTCGGTGTCATTCACTATAAAGGAGGAATTAAAACTTTCATTACCAGTTTATTTTTGAGAGGATAGCGATAGGTGGCGATTAGAATTAANGTACTTCAGAAAAAAAAAATGCATTTTATCATTAAAAAAAAATCAATAGAAGAAAGAAAAAAAAAAGGAAGTTCTTTCGGTGTCATTCACTATAAAGGAGGAATTAAAACTTTCATTACCAGTTTATTTTTGAGAGGATAGCGATAGGTGGCGATTAGAATTAATATTTATTAGGAAAATTATCTAGCGTAGGAAAACAATTGACGCGAATTAGTTAAAAAATTAAATGACAAATTTAATTCTTGCATTTTAATTTCTATATTCCCCCTTAATTATTCATCTTGCAACTTCTTCTATGTAGGTTATAATTTAATCAATTACAGTAAGGCAATTATGTATAATATATGGCAAGAGAGGTCTTTATAGAAAACTCAGCATATCTGGATATCATTATATACTGGGCAATTCCATATGTGACGGAATGACATTTTGATTTGCAAAATAACAATTAATTGAAGTTTCTAAGTATCTAATTTCAAATAAAAATTTTTTTTCTCATGCATATCATTATTATTGGCATAATGCGCTTCATAAACTAAAAATACAGGATTTTCTATCTTTTTTACTTTTAATTTTACGAACTTTTTATTTGCGTGACGGAATGACATTTTGGCAACCAAGCTTTTGGCATGCCGCTTAGAACTGGTAGTTTCTGCGAATTTTGCAGCTATTATTTTTCTGAACTATTTTATACTTTTAGTATAATGTGTAAGCAATGTAAAATGTGAATTTGGAAAATTAACCTCAGGTTGGCTAGCAGTTATTAACATCTATTTGCTGTGACGGAATGACCGTGACGGAATGACAAAAAGTTTAGTAGAAGAAAGCCTTCATTTAAAAAATGTTTTATTAATATGTAAATGATAAACAGAATGTAACAGATAAACAGGATTAATATTTATGTAAGAATTAGTAAAAATTTCAACAGTTTGAAAATTAGGTTGTCTCTGAAGAGGTTTTATATCTAACTTGCCAATGTCACATCTAATCTTCATTCTCAGGAAATTTATGCATTATTAAGACATGTGACGGAATGACGTAAAAGAAGTTACTTTTATTTTATATATTTAACTTAAAATGTTTAAATTTTGTTCTATATGCATATTTTTATCAAAATATTGCAAAAGAAAGATACATTTCTTTTATTTTATAAGTATTTTTCAAGAAAACAATTTGAGCACAAATGTGAACAATTCACTTGTCAGCCATGTGATTACTTTAGAATGCTGCCAGATTCAAAAAATTTGAAATTATCAAAAATGAAACGGCAATATGTAGACTTTGGCTATTTTTGAACATATTTTTAAAATTAAAATATGCAATTCACAAAAAAAAAAAAAAATTCACTTAAAAGTTGACACTTCCGTGGAATTGCCCTACTCTATATATAGTATAATATGTGTAAAATGGAAATAATCATACGTTAAATAACGGAATATCAATTTCCATTAGGCTAAAATCTGTTAGATGTGAAAAAAGTAGAATATTTTGTCGGTTAGCTTTCAATTCAGGACAAAATTCGAAATTTGTATTTGAGAAAATGGACAACTAAAGATGCGCCTTTTTAATAATCAATCAAAATTTAATAACTAAACGACGAATTTCATACTTACTTTTTTAAACAATAAGTATAACACAGGGCAATATTTTTTAATGATATATATAATTATTTTTCATAATAACTTTCATTATATATTTTTTAACGGGTTGCTAAGCAGTTTTTATCTTCTGATAACGTGTCCTCTAGAAGTTTGTCACAACATTTATGCGACCCCCTGTTACATTTATAAAGTTTTTAAATTTGTACTATTTGCCAGAAAATCGACGAAAAATGTCATTAAAAAAAATCTTTAGCTTTAGAAGCAAAATTAGTTTTAGATTTGAAATTCCCACACCCGAATTAGTCAAGATCAAATATTTGTATAAATGCAACAAAAAATTTGTTCTACAGTGTTATCATTTACGGGGCAAAGATTACAGATGTAATTTTTCAGGCATCTCTTCGTATTCAGAGCATTAAACGATTAAGTAGTTTTAAAAAATCTTAATTTATGCAGCATCAATTGAATATCACTATTTCTATTATAAACTTATAAGAACCACTCACAAAAAGAACTGTTGACTTTTAATATCTTTTCAAAAAAGACTAATTTTTTAAAAAAAAGTTACTAAGTAGTTCTAGCAAATGAACAACATTACAAATTTTTTTGGAACTGTTAGTTTATTCTTTCTTTTTTTAAAAAAAGAACAATTTTCATGAAAAAAGTTTAAATATGAATCGAAATCCAATTTCTTAAATAGCTATGTCTATTTTCTTAAACACGCATTACGAGCTTTGTAATAACGATTTGCGTTTCCTTTTTCAATAATGAATACTTCGTGCATGCTTTTATAACAGTATAATATAACAAATAAAATAATTTTTACTTTTTATGCTACGAGATTAATAACATGTGACAATTTCTTCCTCAATAGAAAAAAAGAAGTAAAATTTAGTATTGGAAAATCTTGCCGTTATGGTCTTTAACATGTGAGTGATGACTTCAATTATGCATTTTAAAATTCCAGTCATCAGTTGGATCGTAGCAAGTGAAATGAGGATAACGAGTTTGAAAAATAACTTAAGTGCTTTTAGAAGCTCTTCGCTAAGGAAAATAAAAAGCCACAGTTTAAGTGCCTTAAATTTGCAGCAAAGCTATAATTTTAGACTATCTATATTATCTTGCGGTAAAGAATTATCTGGGATTTAAAACGGACAATTAAATATTTGAAAAAATTATCCGTCTGGTATAAATCGGCAATTTCGATTCTTTTTTTTTTTTACTATCCATATTCAAACTTTAGTTCATTAAGCTTTCCAAAACCATTTTAATTTTTGATTTCTGATTTTTAGAATTCTTAATTTTTGATATCTAGCCTTTAAACCAGTGCTTCCCAACGTGGAGCCCACGCCCCACAGGGGGGCAATTTGATTGTTAAAGGGGGCAATTCGAAAATGAACTCGACACGAGTTTAATCCTTTCGCTCCAGGCCATTTAAATGCAATGCTGGATTTCGGTGCCAAAATTGAAAGAAAAAAGCAAATTCTTAAATAATTGCTGCCAATAAACGTTATGTGACTTAGTGATTTTTTAAGCGACAAACCTGAAATGAAGTATTTGTTAACAGTCGATGATAAAGCATTAGTGAGTTATTTAGCCGATATGTTGGAAAAACTAAATATATTAAATAAGCAACTTCAAGGAACAAATAAAACTCTTGTTGATGCAAAAGAGAAGATATTTGGTCTCATTACCCTTATTGAGTTATGTCAGAAATATATTAACAACAAAAACTTTTAACAGTTTCATTGGCTCCAAAAATGTGAAATAAATGATACCGTTTTACTTGTTATTATCGATCATTTGAAAATTCTATCGGCTGATTTAAAAGAAAGATTTTCTGATTTAAAACAAAATTGATTTTCCAACATGGACGATGCAGCCAATGTTAGTGGATTTGTCTGATATATCAAACATACAGTATCAAGAAGAACTTGCAGAAATGCAAAATGATGAGTCAGTTAAAGCTTTATTTAATATAAAAGGAGTGATGGCATGGCTTTGTGAGGAAACAGAAATCAAATGCCCAAATTCAACCAAACATGCAAGAAAACTATTGTTACAATTTCCATCTTTTTATTTAGCTGAATGCGGATTTAGTGCTGTAAATGATTAAGTTCTTTCGGTGTCATTCACTATAAAGGAGGAATTAAAACTTTCATTACCAGTTTATTTTTGAGAGGATAGCGATAGGTGGCGATTAGAATTAATATTTATTAGGAAAATTATCTAGCGTAGGAAAACAATTGACGCGAATTAGTTAAAAAATTAAATGACAAATTTAATTCTTGCATTTTAATTTCTATATTCCCCCTTAATTATTCANCAAAATGATGAGTCAGTTAAAGCTTTATTTAATATAAAAGGAGTGATGGCATGGCTTTGTGAGGAAACAGGAATCAAATGCCCAAATTCAACCAAACATGCAAGAAAACTATTGTTACAATTTCCATCTTCATATTTAGCTGAATGCGGATTTAGTGCTGTAAATGATTTACTGGTAAAAAAAAAGCAATCGTCTGGATATAACACAACGGGGAGACTTGAAACTGAAGCTAACCAAATTGGAACCTAGCATAAAATCTCTTTGCAACAAACATCAAGTGCGAGGATCTCACTAAATTAAAATATTAAATTATTTCAGAAAAATCTTTATTAAAATTATTTCGAATTTGAATTTTAGTTTTTCATTATGTGTTTTGAAAATTTACTTACTGTGTTTCGTTAACAATTTCCTAGTGATTTCTTCCTAAAACCTATCATTTAAGTTTCTTAAGTGAACAATACAATTTTTTAATATTAAAAATTATGTATACGTTATACAGGGGGCATATGAATTTTAGAAAGGCTTAGGTGGGGCATGGCATAAAAAAGGTTGGGAAACACTGCTTTAAACAGTTAAGATTGCATGGTCAGTACTTGAAAATTCGGGCAATTGTTCAAAAGTTATTAAAAAGTTCAATTTTTTTTTATTTTGCTCACTTCATGCAGTTTTGGGGTAAAATGTTGATTTTAGAGAGATTTTGCATCTCCTTACCTCTATTTAAGATTCACAGCTCAAGCGCGAAAATTTCCATACAAATCGCAGTATCACTAAGAGGAAGAAAAAAAAAAGTTAGCGTTACGGATCATGTAAGACAAACACTATGTGAAATCACTCTTTTTAATGTACTCTGTTTACACAATTTACAAGGAAATAATGTTGATTCTCTCAAAGTAAAATGTTGATTTTAGAGAGATTTTGCATCTCACTAACTCTATTTAAGATTCATAGCTCAAGCGCAAAAATTTCCATACAAATCGCAGTATCGCTACGAGGTAAACAACGTACGCATTAAACAACGATGTTGTCAAACCAGCAAAATATTTCAGAACAAACTCGTAGTTTCGAAAATCATAAGAGAGGGAGGGGGCAATTAATATAAATAAAATATAGGTACGGGGAATATATATCCCTCCATATGTAGGGATGAGAAGTCTTTTTTGAAGAGAAAGTCAAAGAAACTAGAAAATATTAGGCTGGCGGCCTACACAAGTTCCGTAAAGCCGCAATCGTAAAAATAAGAGAGATAAACAGATAATTGTAAGTAGCACGTACGATTTAAACAGACATAACTAATTTCTGCACTCACGTGCAAGCAATAAAAATATTTAAAGCAAACAACTAAACAAATAAAGGTATAGGATTACAAGGTAATTTATTAAGAACAAAAGTTGACTTTTATTATTGAGAAAACAAAATTCGTTAACCAATATAGTATAAGATTAGTGTGAATGGATTTTTGAAATAACAATTTTTAAAAATTTATCTTTAATTTAGGATATTTTCTTTCTTGTTTTTCGCATTATTTGCACGAATTCTTAAGAAATTACATTTTACGACAAACACTAAGCAACAAACAAAAGTTACAACGAAATGATTATAATGCAAGTACTATTAGAAAGGCTGAACTAGGTCAGTAATTTGCTGCTACTAAACATAACTAGCATTAAAAGAAGGGGAAAAAAATGAAAAAGAAAAAAAACAGGCTGATTTTCTGTACTTCGTAATTTATTCGTAGTAATCGTACTTACAAATGATGACATACTTCGTAAATTAGTATTTATATTTTTGTTCAGAGCAAAAAGGGGGGAAAATGTCGGTTACATTACGTTTATTTGAAATAAATAAACATAAATTATTAATATAGACTGTTTAGGACCAAATCGGAAGACTTGGTAGGCAACTTTAGGTTCAAATAGTGCACCTTCGTTAAAAGGGAAGATAATATTAAGAAAAGAAATCTCATAAAAATTTTTTATTATTGATAGCCTATTAAAAGTAGCAATTTTTTATTTATTTATTGAAACAAATGATAAAAAAAGAGAAAAATAGAAAAGATCTGAATATATTTTGCACAGTAAAGAACCTTCAACTAATCGTACAAATTCATAGCTCTGTATACCAACACTTTTACAACGTACATAAAAGAAAGCAGTAAATAAAATAAAATAAAATAAAGAAATAGAAATAAGGAGGAGAGCAGAATATAAGTGAAGCTAATATGAACTAAAAAGATATAATTTCATACTAATTTTTATTTCATTTATTGGTAGATCATTCAAAGCAGCGATTCNTGTATACCAACACTTTTACAACGTACATAAAAGAAAGCAGTAAATAAAATAAAGAAATAGAAATAAGGAGGAGAGCAGAATATAAGTGAAGCTAATATGAACTAAAAAGATATAATTTCATACTAATTTTTATTTCATTTATTGGTAGATCATTCAAAGCAGCGATTCTATTTATTCGTTAAAAAAAACGGCAATTAAAAATAAGCGAAACAGAAAAGTTCGGAATACATTTTGTACAGTATTAAAGCGTACAGTTATTTACATAAATCAGTAGCTCCGCGTAACAACTCTTCTACAATGAACATAAATAAAAAAATAAACAAAGGAGAGAGGGAAAATATAAGGTAAAGATAATATAAACAAAAATATCAATACCGATTTTTATCTAACATGTTGATAGTTTATTCAAAGATGTATCTTCATTTATTGTAAGTGATAATTAAATACTTGAAACAGCAAAGATCGGAATATATTTAGTAGATTAAAGAGCCTACAGCTATTCACATAAAAATCTGAGCCACAAGAGCTTACCTTTCAATCTCTTTTCACGAGTGAAGAGAACTTGCCAATGAATAGCGAGCCAGGTAGGAAAAAAAAGGGGATTATGTGTGACCTTGAAAGTTTAGCGACTCGAACATAAAAATAAATATTTCAAAATACAGTCCAGGCGCTTCAGCGACGTATCTAGGAGCTACTTGTTTTTTCCAAGTATTCCATGTAACACACACAAAAGAATTAAATAAAGAGCAAAAAGTTTTCTTTTTCTTTACTCCCACTGTGTTGTAGACAAAATAAATGTTTACTTGGAAAAGTAGAACAAAAAAGTTTAAAGCATTAGTAAGTAAACATAAATAAAGAACAAGATGCTAATATTTAGTGTCCCACTTAGTTAAGAATTTTTAGATGCAAAAATATTGTTATAATTTTTTTTATTAAATATACAAATTATAATCATAAAAGACTTTTATCTTTGACTTTTTTTTCTCTGAAAAAAAAAATAAAATAGATTTTGAAAATTACTACTTTTTTCTAAATAACAAGTATTTTTTTAAAACAAAAACGGTGCGTAAACGCACCATTTCAAAAAAAAAATTTTTTTTAGGAACACTGCGACGCATATATTTCACGAATCTTATTTTCCTGTTTTTCTCAAGGGTTCTTAAGACATTTATAAAATATTAATGGATCCCAATTGAAGTAAACAATTTCTGATTTTCTTTTACTTGAAACGGTTATTGAAAAATTTGACTTTTTGAAAATGCATTATTCCATTAACGATTCAACACATATTTTTTATGATGGGATAAGTTTGCAAGTTCTGTAAATAAAATAAAATGTCATAAAAAAACTAATGTTCAACTAAATGATTTGGCTAATGGTGCATAATGCACTATTTTATTTCTCAAATAAAATAATTTTCATGCGCGAAACTCTTTTTGAGCCATGTTGTTGTTGTTCATTTACGTCGCACTAGAGCTGCACAATGGGCTATTGGCGACGGTCTGGGAAACATCCCTGAGGATTTGAGCCATGTAATTAATGTAATTTAAACATATTTCAATGAAAATATCACATTTTATAAAATGTCTATGCTTGACATAAAATTGATAGTTAAGGCGCTTTAAGTCGAAAACAGTTATCGACTTAAAGCGCCTTAACTATCAATGAATGAGTTTTCGGAAAACTCATTCCTTCCATAATTTATGATTACTCAACTTTCTCAATATATAATTCCCGTGATGTTTTCTTTAATCTAAACGAGAGTATAGTTTTTATTATTTTTTTTATGATTTGAAAAATTTATTTCCTATACAATAAGACTTAGCATTAACCATCAAAATGGTACGAAAGAAAATACATTAATTTAAGAATGTAACAAAATCTAAGCTTTTTACCAGTTCATAGTATATTTGCTATAACGCATTAAAAACAACGCAAAATGAGAAGGGGGAAAATCGAATTATTAATTGCACGTCATAATGAATTTAAACTATTTCTTTACAGAAATTATCAGAATAATGGAGACAATAGCGAATTGCTTTGGGATGCCAGTAACTGAGCTTTTTCTTTATTGTATTCTTCACTTGAATTATTATTCATTTTGTTGCTTTTTATTCGTTCTATTTTGATTTCTTTAGAATTGTCTAAATTGCATGGATGAAATTTCAAAACAAAGCTATATGCAATAACATAATAAAATTTTAACAGGAAGAAACTTAAGATGGAAATTTTATCAGAAAGAACAGTGGGAAAGTTCACGGAAATAAATTCATTTAATTTTATTACATTGATTCATTTTTTTTTCAGGCAATTGTTAGAGAAACTATTAAATAGCTAGTATGTATCCGAATCAGTAATAATAAAATTATAAATGGTCAGAATGTGATGTAATGCTATCTTAACCCTTGACCTATAATGAAAAACATAAAACAGCCTACAGTTTTTTCCCCCTTCAAAGTTAAAACTACTGCAGCAACAACATGTATGAAAACTGCTAACCATTTTAACATTCGAATTACCGCTTTTGCGGTTTTTTTCTACTTGAGTTAGTTTAACAAATAGGCTACATAAGAAATAGCCATAGCTTAAAACCCCAATATTATTTAATTTGAATAATTGGTGGTTTGTCACAGTAATTCTTCAAAAACTACAGAAGCAATTTATTTGAATAATTGGTGGTTTATCACAGTAATTCTTCAAAAACTACAGAATCAATTTATTTGAATAATTGGTGGTTAGCAAATGTTGCTCTTTAAAAATTACAGTGGCAATTATGTATATTTGACGTTGATATTAATTTCAGGTAATACTTAATCGAAAAAGTTACCGAACGTAAATACCGACGAAATGTGCAAAAATAAAAAGAAAATTTATCAATTTTTCGAAAATTCCCCAGTTGCTCTCTTAAGGGTTCCACTCTAAAAAAAATGTGAAGAATGAATTTTGCATGAGTAACGCCCACATATTATATCGATGACTTATTTTTTCTAAAATAAAATATTTATTTTTCTTTATTTTATGTCTATTTTTAACAGCAAACACAACAAATATAACACCACATATTATATCGATGACTTATTTTTTCTAAAATAAAATATTTATTTTTCTTTATTTTATGTCTATTTTTAACAGCAAACACAACAAATATAACAGCTAACTTAGTATATCTTTTTACTTAAACAGCTGAATAAATACATCACTAACTCTCTTTGCAGCCATTGACATCTCTTGTTTTTCACTTGATAATCATTAGTTTTTTGTCATAGCTGTATAAAGTTCATTAAAAAAATTATCCCAACATACCCCAGCATTCCAAAACATCGGGAGGTACAGCAAAAATTATGAAAAACAACGTTTTCATTAAAAAGTAGTTATTTTTAACATTAAGTTTTTTAAGGGAAAACGAAAAAAAAAAATTTTTTTTTTTGAAAAGTTAATTTAAAAAATAAATCGGAAATAGATGTTAACTGGAGGACTGAATTCAGAACACTGACTTTTTCTCAATAATGATTTCAATTCTCAAGACTGAAGAGCGGCACTTTTGCTTATGTCAAACATACATCTATAAAATGAGGGTGTTCTACAGAAATGATTAATTATTATCGAATTATAAGTTAGCAGAGGGCAAATCAGGATTTCTTGTCAGGATTCTGTTTTAAGAATCTTGAGAAAAAATAAAGAACAAAAAATTAGACCACTGTTTTTTCTCAGGAATGAAGCGCCGCATCCATGATTGAAGAGTTGCATCCATGATTGAAGCGCAGCATTCATATTAAGTCAAAAATGCGTTCATAAAATGAAGGGGTTCTATAGAAATGATAAATTATTATCGAATAATATATTAGCAGAGTTCAAATCAGGCTTTCTTGTCAGGGTCCTGATTTTAAAATTTTGTGAAAAAATAGTTAGGAATTTTGTAACAAAGAATAAAAAATCAAATCACTGACTTTTTCTAAATACTGATTTGAATCCTGAAGAATGACGATAGACACCCATGCGTAAGTTAAAGAAGTGTTCATAAAATGAGTGGTTTTCACAGAAATGATTAATTATTATCGAATAATATATTAGCAGAGTTCAAATCAGGTTTTCTTGTCAGGGTCCTGATTTTAAAATCTTGTGAAAAAATAGTTAGGAATTTTGTAAAGTATTAACAAGGAATAAAAAATCTAATCACTGACTTTTTCTAAATACTGATTTCAATCCTCAAGAATGAAGAGTGACACCCATGCGTAAGTCAAAGATGCGTTCATAAAATGAGTGGCTTCCACAGAAATGATAAATTATTATCGAATTATATATAAGAGGCTAAATCAGGTTTTCTTGTCTGAGTCCTGTTTTTAGAGTCTTGTGAAAAAATAGTTAGGAATTTTTTGTTTTATCAAAGAAAAAAAAAGGGGGAGACTAAATGTTGATAAGAATAGAGGTTAACTTTTTAATAATAATTTTGAATAAGTTGTATAAAATATAATTTGAGGTTTTACTATCTATCAATCATTTCATTTATACCAATTTAGTTATAGTATATCTAATTAAATAAAGAAGATCTCCTTCAGTCAAGGATTATTAAGACTTTTTATTTAAATATTTACTCATCTAAATTTATTCTCTAATTCATATCTAACTGATAAATTGGCTTTCTGGTATTACAATTCAAGAGTGCTGCGCTCGAAAAAAAAAATAGGTATGTTTTTATTTAAGCAGGGAATAGTTTGTAATAACTAAAAAATACCTACAATTTTAGAAGTATTAAATACTTTATTCTCAATATTGCTGTTAAATAATATTATGTATTATTAATAAATTTATTTAGAGATTTTATCGGCAAACGAAAAAAAAATTTTTTAAAGTAATTTAAATGATAAAAAATCTGAAATTTTTAATTTTTTTTAAAATTAATTTTTGCCAATTTTGAAAATCAATAAATATCGGGGGGACACCTGGGATGCGCAGTCAGAGGGTTAAAAATAATTATAAGCAAAAGCAATTTTTACTTTAAAAATAGGGGAGAAAAGAACACCTTGGGATAGATCCCACCTTGCGATTAATTTTTTTCTTTTTTTTCTGGAGCTGTAATGTCAAGGTAAGTCGACAGTAGGTCAGTCAACTACTTCTAGAATCCTGGAACTTAAATTGCGAAATGAATCCAATTTATACCTTTCTCTTTACTCGTAAGTAAAGTAGGAGTGCATTATCTTTTTTGGAAGAAAGCCGCGAATTTTTTTTTTTTTTTTTTTTTTTTTTTTTTTTTTTTTAAAAAAAAA